>NW_026861504.1:0-68626 GCF_026571515.1 Ruditapes philippinarum
AAATCTTTTTATCTTAAACAAAACATTTCAAATAAGCATTTGAGAATTCTTTTATCTTTTACATTGTTCCAATTTTATTCCTTTAATAATCTTGTATTTTTTAAATTTTTAAAAAGCTTATAACTTCAAGCACATAAATTAAAGAAAATAAACATTTGAAGAGGATCTCCTTGTTCGGCAGCCTCCAACTATTTTTAAAATTTGATTAACAGCAGAGGTTGCATCTTTATATAAGATAGCAAACCATTTTTAAAGATGGGACCAACGTTAAAAAAAAGACAGAGTATTCTGTAAACTAAAGATTCAAAAAAGTGAATTTCAAAAGCTTTTTTCAAAAATCTATTAAAGGAAAAGTCAAGGGATTGTCATTTTTCTTTAGTTGTAACTGCATAATTATATAAAATAAGGGACGGATAATTTTTCATCCAATGTATCTTAAAAAAACATGTTTGATCTTTTATTTTATTAGTCTTACTAGAGTAATTTTAACCGATTTGCTATGCAACCTGCCGCAATTTTGTATACCGTGTTTAGAAAGTGTTAGTGTACGTCTTTCTTTTTTTTACGAATTTTAAGGTTTTTTTTCCATTTTTGGAATACATCTATTAAACATCTTGTGTTTGGGGTTACTGACAATTTTTTTGAAAGTATTAGCGCAATCATTGATAGCTCTTTACAAACAAAAGGGACCTAAATCATTTTTAAATATTTTATAAAATCTGCACCCCAGGCTTTTTTATTTGCCATAATTTTGTACTTTATAGCATTCTTTCAAAACTTTATATAGCCTTCTATAATATATTGGGGATTCCTATATATCCACTTTTAAAAACCGGTCCACCAAATTGTTTAAAAAATTGATGTTATTTGCAATCATATGCACCATTTTGCTGAAAAGATTTCTATAAAAAAAATCACTTTTCCTTATATAAAATTAAAATTTTTGATCATTTAGAAATTACCCCGCATCTTTTTTTAATCTTATAATATAGTCTAAGTTATGTGACTTGTTTTACTTAACCGGGCAAAAACAAAATGATGGAGGTTTTCCTCCTTCTAACGTCCATTTTTGCTTCCTTGACCTTAAAAGATAACCTTGAAGCTGAAATATTGGAGATCCTTCATTTTTGCAATTTTTGAAATCGGGTTCGTTTAATTCGTCTTACAAGTTTGATTCATTAGCAATGTATTTCATTTATTTATTACTTTTTTCATCATTGTTTTCTTTAGATAACTGCTGTAAGATATAACTGTCCCTCTCCGGTACCATTTAAAGTGATTTCTAAAAAAAACTTGTCAATTTTCATAAGCTTGAAGTTCATCATTTCGATATTTTAAGGTTACATATGGACCAAAAAGATTTCCTCTGATCAATATTTTGTAATCAGATTTCTAGCTCTATTAATTAAGTACAAATTTATAGTTGTATTTTTTTTTCAGAATTCAGGAACTAAGTTAGTAATTGTGCCAGACAAGATATAAGAAATCGTTTCCTATTCTGTCAATGATACCAAACAGTTCGCTAATCTGTATTTGGACCGTAAAGATTTATAAGGATAAATCCTTTTCCTCAATAGTTATGTCTAAAACAATAAATTTTCCTTTATTATCAATGTGTTTGCTGTGAGTTTTATATTCAATATTTTATATATAAAAAAATGCAAATGGAACTGGATGTCCCTTGACTAAGGAAACATTCACTATTCAGTTCACATTATATATTTTATACATATCTAACGTTTAAGTGGAGTATTTTTTTTTATTTTGTAAATACTGCCATTTTTTTCTGCTTCAAAAATTTAAATAACTTCAATTACTTCATTTTTGGACCGTCAAAGACCTTACAATTCAAAGATTAGGATATTTAGGCTACTTGCATTTCCACTAAAATGTTATTTTTGAAAACGAAAATACATGTTTCAAGACAAGGTTATGTGAACACACAACAACAACAAATCAAAAAATCATTTCTACATACATAAACAAATACAGGCAACACACACCATAATAAACAAAATTAATATAGATAGGAAAATTTTTCACTCTAAAAACATGAGAATAAATAAATCACTGATACACTGGGTATATTTTTTTCGTTTTGTTTAAAAAGCAAAAAAATGTTACAGTAAAAACAACAGATAGCTCGACTATTATTCTTGTATATTTTGAATAGTATAAATAAGCCCTTGAAATATTCAGTCTTTTAAAACAAGAATAAATAAGTTGAAAATTAAATATAAACATAATTAAAAAAAATGATTTGAAAAATCGAGCTTAACCCTTAAAATGAAGCGTACCTTTTTCGGACTTACAGTTTGTATATATTTCTTCAACAATATTATAAAGCAATGCATTTGCGGTCAACAAGGAAATATTTCTAAGTGTATTCGATTATTAAACTATTAGTTTAACTGTAAGCAAAATATTTGTTTCCAGGTTTAAAGAATCTTCATGTCCACCGCTTTGCCAAAAATTCATTGGTGTTATTTTTTTGCCCGACGGGTTGTACCCATAAGGTGGACTACGCAATACATCTGTACTTATTTGTTTTAAAAATGTCCAATGCTACGAGGAATGAAATATTTTTACATACCTTTAGCCAAACAACTCCTTCCATCAACATTCCCCCAAAGCCATTCTTCATTATTTCTGTAATAATTGGCGAAAAAAAGTCCACCTGATCCGTCCATTCGCCTATGAAATAATCTAGAAGAAATGCAAAACATGTTGAGCGCCTTACACATTATGTATATGATTATTACTCAAAAATATACTAAGTGTGTGCCTGTTAAACGTCAGTTTTATAATGCTAAGGGTTAATGATCACTTCAAAGGGAAGATGGACTAAAGTCCTTTTAATTTTTTAATTTTGCTGTTTGGAAAAAGACCCTTTTGTACTTCTTAACATTGCAATCTTATCTGACCTATTACAATTGGTCTCCATTGACTTAAACGTTTAAATACGTGGTTGTGCTTTTCTGTAGGACAGTGAAATAATTTCAGAGTGAAAATTATAAAAATATAATTTACCAAAGCAAGCCAAGGAACTATATTTTGAGTAACGATGCCCAAAAAATGCATTAAAAATTAGTGTGGGGAAATTCGGGAAAAGATTTCACTCTGTTAAATTTAAATTGGTTTTTATTAAAGAAATTTTTAAACCAAAAAAAAATTTTTCCTGTTAATTTTACAGCGAAAGTATGCCTGGAAAAATTTGGAAAAAAAATAAAATTTTGGATATTAAAGGTTTTATTTTGGCACCAATTTTACTTGTTTTCTTTTTGAAACAAAAACGCATCATTTAATTAAAAATGAATGTTTAAAAAGGAAAGTTTTTTCCAAATAAAATTTTAACAATTTATCATTTTTTGAGAATGTAAAACCAGAAAGAAAAAATTTTTAAAAATTTTTTAATCAAAAAAATCTACATACCGAACCAACCCCCGCCATCTTAAACCATTTTCACAAAAATTTTACAAATCAGAATTTTTTTACCAAGACCCCTCAAAAGTTCTAATTCTATTTTTCCACTTTTTTGCCTCAGGAAACCCTTTTTCCAAAAAACTTTTTCCCCAATTTACTTGGGAAATTTAAAGCAAGAACAGGGAAAAATGTATTTAAATTTAAAGTAAAAATAGTTTTCCCAATTTTAACCTACCAAAATTTTTCAACCCAAACCCAAAAAACGGGAACAATAATTCATTAAATATTTCAAAAATGGACGGACACTCATCCAAAATATTCCTTTTATCTGTCTTTTATAATTTTTATAAAAAAACCATTATTTTTGCAATTTTTGGATAATGTTAAAAGTTTTTAAAGACCATTTCGCCCTTTTAAAGGGAACTTAAAATTTTTTCCCATCATTCTAAATTTTTAAAAGAAAATTTAAAGTAAAAAAAAGAACAATTTGTATTTAGATAAAGTTACATTTTCACGTTGCAAACTGCCCCTTTTTCCCGAAAGCCTCAAAATTTTTCCCTTCTTTGTTGGGCTGGGAACCCTTTAAAATCCTTTTTAAAATTTCACTAAACAAAGTCCCAGGAAACTTGGGGTTTTCGCCAGGCCCCACCATTTATTTGACTTTTTCCCTTTTTCAAAAATTTTTTGATCAGAAAACACAAGCTTTTTAAAAAAAAAAATAAAAATAATAATAATAAAAAAATTTAAAAATATAATAAAAGATTTTGGGTGATGATGTGATAATGATGAAAAGGGGATAATGTAATTTTAAAAGTTTTAAATTCCCTTTACAAAGGGGCCCTTCTGAATGGTCAAAAATTTTTTCCCCAAATAAAAACGAAACACGGTTTTTTTTTTTAAAACAAATTGTCAAGTGTCTTTTTCAAATTTATTTTGAAGGGACCTTTTTTGGGAAAAAAACTTTGGGTTTACTTTTTCACGGGTTTTGCCACAACCTTCCAACCATTCTCTTTAATTAAAAAAAAAGAAAAATTTAATTTTAAAACCTTTTGTAAAAAAGGGAAAAAAAAATATAATACTTTTTGCCAGTAAATGAAGGGAAAATCAATAATTTGCTTTTGCTGAAAATTTTTTAAACTAAAAAAATCCAATTTTTCTTTAAAAAGACACAATTTTTGTTTTAAACGCTTTTTGAAGTTCAAAATTTTTTAGGCAAAGGAAAAGACATTCCCTTTGATTGTTCCTATTGCACAATAAATTGTAAGACATGAAAACAGTATTCACGTTACAAACATAAAAATAAGATTCATATGTTACGATAAACTTCTCAAATAGAATTCAAATGTAAGATTTACTATTTCCCTCTAGGTATATTTTTTATCATTTCCGTTTCCAAAAGTTGTACACATAACTACAATGAAGAAATTGAGAATACTTACGCTCAAAAGGGCCATTCGCTGATATCAGAGAAAAATAGAGCCTCTTCTGTTTCAAACTCCGATGGATCAACGGACGACTGGTCAACATCGTTTAATTTACCACACACGTGCTCGTTTCTGTCAAAGTCGAACGATTTACAGGACGGGACATTGACATACAGGTTTCGCGCACATACGTTGATGGTTTTTTTAAATCATTAACTTCTAACACGGAATGACCGATCAAGGCTTTAATTAAGATTGTCCCTTGCTTATTTTCAATGAACTGCATTTGTTTGAGTAAACTGTTCCGAATAAAGACAGCGTTAAATTATTAAAATTCCGCAGTCAAAGCCATTGTAATTAAAAAGTATAAAATATTTTTGATATTATCCGCAGCTATATAAAATTGAAATCAAACAACGACCGTATTTTAAAACACAGAAAGGGGCGGTTTTCTATTTTTTATGTTAAATTTTGGTTTTTTTATACGAAAAGCCCCCTTAAACGCAATTCCCTTGTTATTGATCTTTTGGTTTAATCGTCCAATTAGAAAACAAAGGGCACGGGGTTTCCCTTTTTGATCTCTAATTTGCAAAAATCCCTTAAAAAACCAAGTATTTTGGTTTGAGGTTTCCATCCCCCAACTTTTTCCAAAAAATAAAAAAATTTTTGAGGCAAATTTGGGTTTTATTAAATATGTAAAATTAAAAAACTAAAAAACCGGTTTTTAAGAAATTTTTTGTGACGCCAAAAATTTTGACAACCTTGGGTCCCAAAATTAAAATTTAAAAAAAATTTTTTGACTTTTTCCCTTTGGGTTATAACTTCCCCACCCAAAAAAGGGTTTTATCTCCCAAAGGGGAACTGATCCCCACCATGGGAGCCCATTAGGTAAAATTAACGAGATGTCAAAAAAGATTTGTTTTTTAAAATTGATGGGGGCGAACATATCTCAAAATTTGCCTCAAACAGAATGCATTGCCTTATAGGTGAATTAGATTCTAGAGCTAACAATTATAACAAACACAAAACAACAACAAAAAACAATTCTGACGACAGTATCAACAACAACAAAACATAATATTTATAGGAATCAATAAGGCAAAACACAAAACAATACTTAAACATACATCAATAAGTATGAATAAGGCAAAGGCGTAAAATACGAGCTCTTCGTCAGACTTTAATTTGACCTTTCAGTTATAATGACAAATCAGCGGGTACATTTACTGGAAACTTTACAAACTAAAACTTGCACACTTTCGGTCACATAATTAAACACTAACATATTTTCAAAGGCGCCAAACTAGCAATAATATTTTAAAGGGTTTAGAAAATTTAAAACCGCCAAAGCCGGTGCTAGGGGGCTTTAGGAAAGGGGTTGCACCCCTAAATTTAAATTAAACCTTTATGTTAAAAAGAAATCAATCAAACCAGTCGGCCCAATTTTCAAGTAATTTTGTTTTTTTTGATTTGGTAATGTTCCAAGGGATCAATTTGGTTTTTAAAAATTTTTTTATGTTTGCCGATCATGCTTTAGAAAGTCGTGTTGATCTATATACTAAAAGGTCGGAGTCAAAGGGGTCAAACAAACAATTTAGATTGCTGGGTAAGTTCGATCTGTATACCTAAAGATCAGAGTCAAAGGCGTCAAACTTAGGTTGCCAATCATGCTCAGAAAGTCAAACAATTTAGGTTGCTGGGCATGTTCAGAAATATTCTTGTCGATACTCGTACCTAGAGATCGGAGTCAAAGCGGTCAAAGGTACGTTGATGGGCATGTTAAGAAAGTCCTGTCGATCAATATTCAAGAATTCACGATTTAAAATTCATGATTTCAAATTCGCGAGTTCACGATTTAAACTTCATTGAATTCACAATTACAACTTTTACGAATTCAACTTCAAAAATTTACGAATTCAACTTCGTGAATTCACGATTTCAAATATACGAATTCAATAGGTTAAAATCGTTAATTTGTGAAGTTGAAGTCGTAAATTCACGAAGTTGAATTCGTGAAGTTGAAATCATGAATTCATGAAGATGAAGTTCGAATCCCGCTAGGGAGGTTTGGTTTTTTTTTCATGCGAGGGGAGCTAATTGAAAGTTGAAAGTGGTTACGTATATCACTTCTAGTATACATTTGTTGTTGTTCTGTTTTTTTGAATGTGTAAAATAGGTTTTGATTTTGTTTCCACGTACATTTTTGTCATAATATTTTTTTCTAGATGAAGATTCTCTATGGCCGAGTGATTTAATTCTCCAATTCAAATCAGTGTTTTGTGATCTTTGTAAGGTTTCGAATCCCCACCAGAGAGGTTTGATTATTTTATTGCGAAAGGGAGCTATTTAAGCAAGCTTATTGAAAAATTGAAGGCTTAACTCAGCCAGCCCCCACAAGTGTGAAAAATGCCACAAAGAGGTACCTGAAGGATTACAGGGAATGACGTATCTGGACAGGTCGGCTCTTGAAACTCCACAAAAAACAAAGAAGGGAAAAAACCCAACATTTTTTTCTTTGTGATGATAAAGATATTCATTTAGCTTCCTTACGCCACAAAAAGGTTTCAATCTTTACTTAAAAACATTCAGTTAAAATAAAAAAGAGTAATTACAATACATTGTATAAGTTATACTATTAATTTTTCCATATTTGGTATTAAACGTTTCCAGTGGATTCTGGTTCAGCCATCCGAAACGTAATTGGATGATAATTTTGTCCATGGGATTTCTTAAAAGATACCAAATTTAAAAATCTTTCTTTTTACGAAAATAAAATTTTTAAAAATTTTAAAATTAAAATTTTATTGACATTCTAAGTCATCAAAAATATTCTATTTCAAATGAAATGAATATGTGTATTAATATTTACACTGTTTTAAATTGATGACGTCAAACATGTAAATAATGTGAATATACTTTTGATAAATTTAATTGCCTTGAGCTGATACCATATTGAAATATCAATTATTAATAACAACATTTTCAACAATTTTCAATTAGCTAAAGAGATGGAAGTAGCGTCTAAATGGCAAGTACGTGCCGCACCTAGCCCGTAAAATAACGAGACAAGGTGCAGTATAATTTTCCATTTATCTGATGCTCATTTTAATTGATATTAATTTTTCAGACAATACAACTCTATTACTGACTGCAAAGACACCTTCCAGTTTGTTCCCAATATAGGATGCTCTTTGTTCATACGTTAAGAGCAATGCCTATTGCTATCGTGATGAATACGATACATTGCAGTATATATAATACGATACAATTATAGAATATTATTCTTTTTCACGCCCATTTGCCGTCTCTGATTTGTACGACGTCACCGTCCAATATACATCTGATACTAAGAATTGCTGATACATAAACATTATGAAGACTACAATGCAATGCAATACATACAGTACATACAATAAAATACAATACAATTCAATGTGATGCTATGCAATGCAAAGAAAATGCGTATCTAAAATCTCTTGATAAAATGAAATTATTAAAAATTATTAAAAAAAAAAAACGGTGAAAATTTCTCCATTTGGTTCTTGTCCGAAAATATATCTTTCACATTTCAAATACCTACATTATAGTTTAAGGATAGGATCCTCTATGTTGTAATTTAGGTTGTAACCACATTTAAGTGAAAATTTATACATGTATATAATTATGTTTCTAAAACAATTTTCCAAAATCGGAGAATAAGTAAAATGTGTACTGCAAATATTTGTCGACATTATATATGTAATCATTAAAACATATGCATTCATTTCTTATTGAAAAAAATGACTTTATAAAAAACAATTTTTAATAACCTCCCTTTATTAACATGGAAAGTAAACTCGGTAATATCTTTACAAATAATGCTTTTTGGAGCTTACAATAGTGATAAATTTTCATTTGAGCATTATATTTATGATATAAAACCATAAAGAAAATTGAGTGATCAAAGTTCTTTTTCACCAAGCAACCCTTCAAATGCTGTACACTATTTGTACGCACGTCGTTATTGTCGCCGGCGACATATATACTTAACAAGATTGCGTAGACCCCTGTCCTAAGACAATCAAAATGGAGGATTTACCACATAGTTACAAAATGGACGACAAAAAGACTCAAAAGAGGCGCCAATAGGGCACGCAATCCGCCATGATATTTGTCGGGTTACCTTTTTATAGAATTGAAATACTGTCTTCATGTACAAAGCTCAAAACCAGTGAATAGGCTACTATGGTGGGTATACAGTGGTCAGGGTGGTTCTTTCAAAGGAATAAACACATGCTTTATTGTTCAGGTGGGGGGGAATCAAATACCTGGCTGAACGGCGACTTCGAGTTTTTTTTGAAAATTCTAAAACATGGATATGCAAACCCAAAATTGTCCTTAAACATGCAATAAGTGCAAACTTTAGAAACTTAGATACGATTAAGACGCTTTAAAATATAAACGTTCAGAATGAATCAGATGATCAGACTCTTCGGGACGCTCTATGCATATCGTTCAATATTACGTCTGGACAAGTGATTAAAAATAAATTAATTTCACAATGTTCTGTAAGAACTTTTTAACGGGACAGTATAATGTATTACAGTCGTACCCTTTGATCGCACCAGTTTGGAATGTTGTGGTTCAGATAATTTGTTTAAAAGCACAGAAAAAACACATTTGTTACTTGCTCTAACATCAGGAAATTAAGAAGTTTTGGGATAACTAAAAAAACACTCGTATAACTAATATGAAAAGGGCAAAGCACCAAAGCGAGCTCGATTTTCTTTTACCGTGAAATAGTATAAAATAATCGTTATTTTACATTCTCCGTTTTAAAATTGTCATTCGGTACTTTATACACTGCTTCCGTTTATTCTGGTTCCCTCTTCGAGCTCGCTATGAGTATTTGATAAAAATCACACGGAGCGCAAATGTTAACACCTTAAACGGTATTTTGTAACTACAACGAAAGTGTAATTATTACACATAATATGTAGTACCTATATGTACTTTGAAAATGGTGGCATCCCTTAATATGACAAGGTGAAAAAGAACAGTTCGTGGATTATTGTCAATGAAAACTGGAACTATTTAACATTGAAAACATTCACGCCATGATGTGAACTCTAAAGACAATTTTCTGTGCTTTGTTTATTTGTTGTTTTTGTTTCCATTATTTGTTTGTTTGTTTTTAATGGGTGTTGCTTAAATTTTGTAGAAGTTAAAAACTATGTAAATTGAAATAATTAAATTTGATCTCATATTCTGCCAGGTATTAGTAGATCAGAAGGACTTATGCTTCTTATGTCAGATCCCTTGGCGTGTCGCATATCTTCTTTAATACGGTTTTAGCTGTGAGGATATTTCAAGTTCGTTTTCCGCCAGAAACCACGACTATCAGATCTTTGTGATAGTAGTGGGAAAAGGGAAGGGGGAATTAATCTGAATAAGGATTTGCCCTCTGTGGGATTTGTATGTTTTTTTGTTTTTTTTTAAAAAAGAAACACAGTCGATGTTATAGTCTAAGTAATCATTAAGTACTTGTTCAACATGTGCGCAAGTAAAAAATAAATCATTTGAATAAAAAAATCAACAACAAAAACAGAAATTGGAAACTAAGTAAATATAAAATGATTAATGACCGTGTTTTCATTTGCAAGAATGAATTGTTCACATAAATCAGTGTAAAATATAAATGACATTATTATGTTTAGTTCAAGTGGAAATAATCATTCCGATAAATAATATGCTTTTATATCACGTATGCATATTTTATTTTATATTTATTTTATGCTTTTCAGTGGATTACTGATTTATCCGTGAAAATTATATTTGATAATTTCACAGTGAAAATTATCAAAATATAATTTCACTTTTTTTCAATGACGAAACTACTTTTTTAAGATTTTCCCCATGTGGTACCTCAATTTTATTTTTACGGACAATTCTGACAATGTCAGGCTGTTAAAAGAAATAGCAAAGCTGAAATAGATAAATAACTTAAATGTCAAAAGTAACACAGAGAGAAAACTTACTTCTAAGTTCTATTCCTCAAATTCCAATCACCAAATTTCGTCTCTAAATTTTTTTTTGTTTCGTTTTTACAGTCTGAAAAATACATTCCTTCCCCATGCAAAACTGCTCTTGATGACATTTGGGCATATTAAAGTATCCTACGAGCAATAACTGCCGTATGCTTTATGAAAAATTGAAAAGCATTGAGCAGCCATCACTCGTAAAATAAGTAAATTAACCCAGCGTTCCTTCAGCAAGCTTCCAAGTTTTCCATTTTCCTAGCTCCTTTTCTGAATGTTTTCACTACTGTCAACCCTTATTTTTTTCCTGTTACAATCCTCAAATAAGTTTTCTTTCTTTTAAAAAGGTGTATGACTAACAAATCCAAATTATATCCTTCTGAATCTTACACAATTATTTTCCTCCCATTAAATACACAACTTTAAAAAATGGCTGCCGTTTACATTTAATAAGCCAGGTTTAATATAAATTCGCAGTAAGTAACAGAAATATGGATGGATGGTTGGAATTTTCTCCTGCAAGAATTGTTTGTTTTTATTATTAAAACAAGCGATCATTCATATTTTTTTAATAAAATGAAAATATATCACCGTCATTTAACCTTGATTGGCGGACTTATTTTTCAGCTCAAGACTTCTTGTTTTAAATGAGAAATTCCGTCTAAATGGGGCTCTCAATGGGGGGAACAGATTTTAATATTAACGTAAAAATTATGGAAATTTCGTTTTAACTTGTTTTTAAGCATAAAATAAAAAGAAAATTTGTCTTTTTGTTGTGTAAGATGTAATTTTATTTCATCTCGTGAACTTTAAAAACAGAATTCTCACTCGTGGCTACGCCACTCGTGAGAATACTGTTTTTAAAGCTCACTCGATGAAATAAAATTTCATCTTACACACAAACAAACAAATATCCTCTATATACGTGCACGCTCAGAAATGAAAGCTTTGAATTTTGTTTTGAATGGGTTTTATATTGCAAGGACACAGTAGAACAAATGACAACATTCCAAATTTACTGGTGAAAAAAAAAGACCTCAGGTGCCCTTTCATCTGGCGTTCCGTATGCTAGCTGGATAGCATTCTTACATAAAAGAATGCAAAGTCCCTGCCGGGATTTGAACCCACAGCAGTGAGCGCGAGTGGTTTGAACATTCGGCCACGAATGCCCCATAAGGCGTAACTTGAATATTGACACCGGTAAAATCGTATAATGTCAATGTTATTCTACGGAAACTAAATATTGTACGTATAGACGTAAACTGGTAGGGTGGAATCCTTGTTCAGCGATTTATTATTTCATTTTTAAAACTGCCATTCTTTTAAAACACTTTCAAACCTTTTTGTTGTGTGTACTATCCATGTAGTATTCTTAAAGATCCCGTAACACTAATTTTTATGGTTTTATATCATAAAAATGATCCTTAAATTAAGATTTATCAATTTTGTTAGTTGCTAAGATATTACCGAATTTAACATTTCATTTAAATAAATGGAGGAAATTAAAAATTATTTTCTATAAAGTCTAAGTCATTTTTTTCAATATGAAATAAATGCATATATTTTAATGAATACATTTAATATAATCAAATATTAACAGTACATATTTTACATATTCTTCGATGTTTGAAAATTGTTTTATAAGCATAATTATATACATATATAATTATAATTTCACTATAGTGTGGTTAAAAACCTCAAATACAACATACAGAATTATTAATAAGTGCCTTTATTGCGCGTATGCGCTAAAGTATATACGATTGCATAAGTTGAAAGATACTGTAATAAAAAAAGAAGAAATATAACTGTATATTAAAAACACTTCTCAAAAAGTATCCTAAAACCAGGCGTAGTTAAACGATTTCAAATTTATCCTGACAAGTAAATTAAGAATTAAATACATAACGTGGTGTGGTAAGGAATCGAACCAGAGATATTCAGATCGGTAGCCTGACATCTATACCATTATACATCACCTCACTGACGAGTGAAGTTAGCAAATATATCGATATATTCGATAGATACTGGCCAGTGTTTATTCAAATGACTTAAGGAAATTCAGTTGAATATTGTTTGGCAATGAATTATTTGCATTGTTCTTTGGTTTGTTTGTTTGTTTTCTTCTGTCCCGAGCAGTTTTTGTCTTCAAATTCAATGTGGCAAATGAAATCCGAGGAGTTTCAATACCAATAGAATGAAGGAAAAGAACATCATTTTAAATTGTTTGTGCCCTGATAAAATATTCCAGACTGTTTTCACAAAATAAAAAACAGTTGCCTCATAAAACAGTTATATATCATAGCACCAATACTTCATCTATTCAATTAGGGTTATGGCCTAACATTTATAACGGATATGCGAAAATGTAATATTTCAGTCATCATATCATTTCGAAACTCATATATTTGTAATTTACTTGTGTTTGAAATGGTACAGAGTAATTTGAAAAACGAATCGTTTTGAAATATGCATTAGTTTTTAATTGCATTTATTAAATTTAACTCCACCCGGGCTGTATTTAATTAATAAGTGAAACCCATAAGTGGTATTGGAAAGAAAAAGAGAGTGTTTTGATAAATATCTCTTTGGTTGGGCTTAATTTTCATTTACATTCATTTCCGATCATAGCCATCAATTTTAAAAATGATTCTAACAACAAGTCATTAATTATATATAATTGCTTTTGATCATGCAACAGATTCCTGTATACAGTAAGGACCGTGCAGGGCAAACACACTTTAAGCATGAAGATAAGTTAAACGTTTCTGAGAAGTGTTGCGCTAAAGAGGTTAAATTTATCATTGAATCTTAGTTTGGGCAGATTTTATTCTGTTAAAAGTTCATAGCTCGCTCTACAGAAGGCCACCTTGAAGAGGTTACACTGTATACATGGTATATGTAAAATATACAGTACAGATTAGATGTCCAATTTGCAAAGAATGCTTTTATAAAACGTGTGTATGTTTCATTAAAATCATGTTTCGGAAAGGAGGAGATAAGAAGACAAATATTCAAAGATGGATAAATTTCATACTCGATTTTATCGAGTCTGTTTTTAAGCGCCTTTAACGTTCCCTAGCACCGACTTAAGCTTTATTTTATCCCCAACACCCAAAGTATTGGAATCAATGACTCTGAAATAAAATTATATCAATTAAAAAAATAATGTTATTTTATTTGATAATGAGAAGCACATGTCCGCTAAATTAAAACACATTTTTAATTGCAGTCACTGAAATAAGTGTTGTACAGAAATTATTTATAACCATTTATTTGTACGTAAAGCATATCACTTTTTTTTTAGAAAAGTCAAGCCGGTGATATATAAGTTGTCAGCTGTAACACTGTTATTATGACTTTAAATAAACAAGGCATATACGAAACAATTATCAGTTTGATAAAAAAAGCATTAGTAATTTCCTAATAAAAATCAAAGTTTGAATTGTTTTCAGCTTTCATATAGGTGAATCCCCATTAAATGCATCGGTTTTAGTTTTTTATTGTTATACCGTGGTAGAAACATTTACACTTTTAGTTAATATGAGCCGCTTAAGTTACACTTGTGCCGTTTTAATTACATTAATACCGTTTAATTTACTTATGTACCGTTAATGTTACATCTTCACCTTTTAATAACGTATGTTCCTTTGTACCTTTAAATAACATATGTCCCGTTTAAGATACAATCGTGTTGTTTAAGTTACATATGGGCCGTTTACATTACATAAGTGTCGTTTATATATATATATATAACGTAATACCAGCGCACCACAAAAAAATGGGTTTGTCCATTACTTTGATGCGTCACAGTATCCTTTAAACACTATATATAAACGTCGAAATTCAGGGAAAAGTATGTGTACAATTTCTGATGTCACTAGAAAATAATCAAAATATGACGTTATTTGCTCTATTATAATGGTCGTTAACAAATATTTCTTTGTGGTCGTCAATACTGTCAATACGTGAAAATGTCAGTCGCTTAACGTCTGGAATATGGACGATCATTAAATTTTGCGGAATTATTAGTAAAAAACAGACAGATATACCGACAAAAAAACTTAAAAGGGCAAGCGGGGCTAGTTCAACGCTCGATGGCTGGCTTGTTAAATGTCACAAACGCTTTGTAGAGGTGCGAGAGTCGGTAGACGATGACAACTGGTCAGATAGACGTCCGTCCGTAATGCCCGCGCATGTGACGAGGGTTGTCCAATATATTTGTACACTGGCGGAATATGTTACATGTACGTTGCATAAGAACAATAAAAACTACAGCACACTTTGCATCAATCATCAATCATTCCTCTATTGACAGTAAAACAAATTATGAAATAAAAAGCAGGACACTTTACAAGCAACAAAAACTTAATACAATAACAGTAATGAACTAACCCAATTTTTTGTCGTGCGCCGGTATTACGTTACTAAGGTAATTGTATGGCAATTCCTTTTCACGACACGCCAGTTACACAGCTTTTTCTTTTGTTTTCTTATTTGAGACAGATTTCCCCTTCAAGTGATATATAATTCATGTATTTTTATCAATAACTCTCTCGACAATTGCTTCAGTGCACGAATTTTTTGGACAACCCTCGTATATATAGATTCTTTACCGTTTTGGCCACATATCTAATGTCTAGTGTAACCTTACCATAGATGTAATACGTTACATAACTCGTAATATACAATATGGACAAGACTACATTAATTAGCTCCCTTGCAAAATCTAATATAGTATATATAGTTAGATATCGGTGTTTAATACGTATGTATAGATAACTTTATTGCAAGTGGCACAATAATGTATGTGAAATTCACGCTATCTTTGTCAACATGTTCGTAACTCAATATTAAACTATGTAATATATGTTAAACTGATTATGTCAAATCCTATACTGAAGGAAACAAAATAGATTAAACTGTTCACCTTCAAGAAATTTGCAGACTATCCATTGATTTTGTGATTGTATATATGTATGTATGAATGAATGTATTAATGTAATTGACTATGTACTTTGTATACGTCAAAATAAACTTTCTGTTCTGTTCTGTTCTACCGTTTAAGTCACACATAATATTATATATTTTTAGTTACATTTTTAACATGTGTGCCGTTTAAGCTGCATATAAACCGTTTTCAAGATAAGTAATACATAGTAACATATGTGCGGTTTTAATTATATATTTACTTTTTTAATTACATCTTCCTTACGTATTGATTGATATGACCCTATAATTTAATACATGCCATTGCATCATACGTCCTGCAATAAAAATTGTTTTATATTCTTTCCAAAACGCATCCCTTATTAATAAATGGATTTGCATGTTACTAGGTCTTCAGTTAGACCAATCTTCAATGTATTATTTATCAAATAAGTAATATACACTTATGTTTTGAATTTCTAATTTTTTGTTACAGCTAGGGCGAAAGATGGGGTCAAAATGGTTACCGAATGATGTCACGAAATAAAAGCAACTAACGTTGAATCGCATCGATGGTAACATTTCCCATCATGTAACTTTAATGCGGTAGTGTGTCACTTATACAGACGGTGGAAGCTATGCAACTCATTCTAAATCATTTATATCGTGAAACATTAATCATGTTTTTATGACGTCATTTATAGATCTACATGATTCTGACGTCACCATTCTCTTGTTTATTTTTAGAAACCCGGTATTTTTCAAACTGACATTACATTTGATTTCCTTTTCACTTGTTTAGATCTATTTTTATTTAATTAAAAAAATGTTTGATACCAATGGGGGACATTAGTGAATAACCTCCCCTGAGTACTCCCTATAAATAGATAGGTCCTAAGCTATTGGATTACTCGGACTTTATCGCCTATTTCTTTGTAGCAAACTGAATTAATTAGGGCTAATTATTATCATTTGTAATATTCAGATTAAATATTGCGATAAGATGTAGAATCTGTTGACATAAATGAAACATTTTTTTCTTATTGTTTACATATTTGTTGATGCATGTGGAAATAATTGATTAAAACATATCAACCTGTCTTACATAAAACTCAACGATAAAAGCAAAGGATTCCAAATATTTGGACCTACTTACATTTTGGTTAACCTCGGTTTTTATCAAGGGAAGATAATCCACTACTGTCCCCCATTAGAAGCAAAACAGACAAGGTTCTTAAGCGCAGGGCTATATATTTCGCATGCACGAGTTGTCAAATAAAAAAAATAAATGAATATATAGAGGATATTCAAGTTTTTTCTATAAATACATGATTTATTTTCATCAAGTGGTATGAAAATAAATATTTCAAGAGTGGCGATAGCCACGAGTGAAATATGGTAATTTTCATGCCACAAGATGAAAATAAATCATGTATTTATAGAAAGAACTTGAATTTTCTGTTTATTATATACATTTTTCTCCTTTTTGGCATTAAAATTTGAAAGATTTTCCCTGAAATTTTGTGTACTGGCAGAATTTAAAAGAAAGTAGTCCGGCAACACACCAGTGAAAATACGGAAAATATTTTTCACTGCAGTGAAAAATAAATTTTTACAGTGAAAATACGGAAAATGAAAATACGCATTTTATTTCATCAATATTTCTCAATATTTCATTTGTAAGTATATAATAAATTTTCTTACACCTTGCAAACCGGAGCCTAGATAAAAAAGAAATGAAAAAAACAACAATAAGTTTGGTTACAATTTGTGCTCACATTATTATTGAAATGTGTCTTAGGAATCGATTAAATGAAATATTGTAAATGGAACAAAGGAAGTTATTTACACATTGAAAACAACGTAATTCACCAAATTGCGGTCAAAATATTATGCAAAATTAGTCCTTATTTCGTAAGTACCGCAGCAAAAAATGTGCTAAATACTGCAAAATCAGTCATTAATGGCACATAACATAAAACTTATCATTTGAACATTGAAAAATTTTACTTTTCTCAAAATCTTAAAATTTGAATGTACTAAATATGTGGTCACTATCTAAGGCCAATTACTCTAGCATGATTTTTACAGTAGAATGGCCCTTTTTAAACTTCTTGTTCAATAATCATAATTGGGATCATATTAATGTCAAAGGCCCAAAACTTATGAATTGTGAACATTTCCGTATTTCGATCATAATTATTAAAGGCGTGAAATGAAATCTTCATTTGTTAATTCAAACATTATCAAGGTTCGTTTTACTATCAAGTTCTGAGAATAGCTGAGCATCCTGTCCTATCGACAGCTCTTGTTATATTCATAACAAAAAGAGGAGTTATTAGCCATTATGTTTCTAGCATTGATGGTCAAGCTTTTGGTAGCTATGCTGAAGGATTACAATATTCTTTAGTAAAATAGCTTAATTGCAAATGAGTAACATTTTAAAAATGCTAATCACGAGTAAGATTTTTAAAGAACATAAAAGACTTGGCACTAGGACGATTCCGTACAAAAAGAGCGACCACCTACACGCATCACAGTATTCCCCTTCTCAGACGTGAAAGGGACAAAGAGCTGTCCACCACTTTAAAAGGCTGACTTTAAAAATTCGCCATTACTTTCAAAAAAATGAGACTTAATTTCAAAATACTAAATTGATATATATATATGGAACTAAAGTAACCCAAACAACGCAAGGAATCGGTCATCGTCATTTTAAGTTCGCCTTTAAATTTTTAAAAGCTCGTATATAATTTCTTGGAAAATCTTGAGTTTACAATTTTATTACTTTTCATTTTATATATGATATACAATTTAATTTCTGCAAAACATAAACGTTTCAAAAACGTGTTGTATGCATTAATGTGGGAGATATATTTCACACTTTGTTTTGCAAAAAAATGTCCTTGGGGCATTTTTGCCAAATTATGCATTTGATTTCTTTGACTTTGTATACTTGACTTTTCCTACTTGTAATAGAAAAGGTAATATGATGGAATGCAAGTAAAATAAGATTAACCTTGAGCAACAGACAGGTCTGCCACTGGTAAGACTGTACTGATTTACAAACCTAATCCTTAACCTGCTGAAGTTATGAAATGGACATTTTAAGCTTCCATTTTTAAGATAGAAATATATTTAAAAAAATAGCCAGCCAACAGTTCAGAGCCTGATCAGACTGCGCTGATGTCCAGTCTGACTTGGCTATATACTTCCAAATGAGCCAAGTAATTTCAAAAACTCAACCTTAAGAAAAAAATGTACTAAGAGTTTATTATTCTTACAATTTATCTTAATTTGTTATACACTTTTGATACATGCAAAGTAGATCATCGTGTTTGGATTGTTTTTAAGTTTAAATGAAATATATGTATGTACAGTCAACCCTAACATGACAACCTGTTGAACTTTAAATTTTCTCCTAAAACATCCCGCGTCGTCATATTTTATGAAGTAATGCCGAATAGGCTATTCAGTTGAAAGAAATAAACGCATTACCAACATTTTCAATCTTTTATTTCTGAATCTTTGACAAAAGTGCAAAAGAAAAAAAACTTAAATCAATCCGGAGTTAAAACACTGCCAACTATTGATATATAATCAAAGCATAAATCCAAGATACGTGTATTTTAGACTACAATGAATGGTATCAAATGGATCATCGCAAACAAAAACAGCAAATAAAAGACCCCTTAAAGCCTGAACTCTTGATAGACTGTCATTCAATACCCTTGACACTGGTGAATCAATGCCAAAAATAAAACCCAAAATTTTAAAAAAAGAAGCGAAAATACAACGGAATTTTACAATTGTAGCATATATTTTTTACAAAAATGTTTACTAGAGATATCAGAAAAAAAGACTTTTTTTTAGAAAAAACTAAAATTTGTATTTAAAGAAAAACAAATTCTTTACCTATTTTAAAATATAAATGATTATATACAATTGTTTTCAAAAAGTGTGCTGTAATACTTAAAAGGGTTATATTTTAATTGTATATGAAAAATATAGTGTTCAAAAGGCCTCAAAAAAACCCCCATTTTTTAAACACAACCAATAAACTAAATCAATTCCATATGTCATGAAGAATAAGTAATCAGCAACCACCAAACACGAACATTTAGTAATTTAATTTTTTGCAAACGTTCGGTATATGTTCAAAAGGCAAAACTAAAAAATACCGGAGCGACGTCTAAGGAAAAACGCGTTAAAAGCGCGAAAAAAGTTTTGGCGTTTAGCGGAAAACTATGATAAATGTAAAACAAAATTTATGCATAAATAAAGGGTGGTAATGAATTTAAATGGATCAGGGAGTAACAGAGTCTATTAGACATTTAATAAAATAAGTAAAGACAAACAAAATATTCATGAACCCATTATAAACAAACATATTAATTTTGTCCATTGGAATCATAGATTTTAATTTTTTGGATCCAAAAAAATTTTTTAATAACCGGTCCTGTTGTTGTCTAAAATTTTTTAAGGGAAAATGAAAATCGACAATAACACTTATTTTCGTTTTATCCGAAAAGGACCAACTGTGAACGGATTAAAGTCACAATTTTTTATTCAAACGTTATTTATTTGCTGATACATTTTGTTAGTCTGACCTACGTATTACCTACGTTTTTTTTTTTTTTTTTTTTTTTTTTTTTTTTTTTTTTTTTTTTTTTTTTTTTTTATGAAGAATAAAGAGAATAAACATTTAGTGTACATCAATACAAACTCTCATTTTTGGAAGACAAATTGCTGTCCAAATTAATGTCATGCTGTTTACTTAAGCTTTATATGCATGATATCTTTCTTGATCTTTTGAATAAAACAGTCTTATTGGGCCTGGATATTTTCAATTCATTTTGGTATTTGTTTCTCACCTTATTTGAAGTAAGAAAACTACTTATCTTCCCAGGTGCAAACATAGATACAAAATCTACACAAATGCTTTAGATAAATTGATTGAAATATGAATTAACAATAGTTTAATATTATTCAATCAAATATGAATGCAATATACATCTACATTAACTTGTTATACCAGTGTACAAATAATTGTAAAATAATACCATTCATGATTGGATAATATATGAAGTCCATGACAAAATAATATGTTAATAGCAACATGTTAGTTGATTTGTCTATCTCATTTTAGACAAATAAATTAAATACTTCATATACCACATGCGAATATGACTATTCATATAAAGTATCAGAATTAACTAAAAAAACTTAATTTCTCGTCAACTTACATATTACGTCTTAATGAATGATTAGCTTTTGACTTTGGAAAAAATATCCAGTTGTCATAAAGATAACCAAACACAGCATATGCTATGTTTTGTAATATCTTTAGCGTTGCACATATCTAAATTTCAAGATCATCTTTGAGTGTTTTGTATCCGAACGTTTCCATCAGGACATTCAAATGATCGAATCGCCAGCTTCCTTGCTAAATTTCCATTGCCAACTGCTTAGTTTTAAGCTTTGAAGAAATTTTTCAAACAACAAAAAGTCATATCCTTTATTCGAAATCACTTCATAACGCTCATTATCAAACAGGGTGTTCTCATATTGTTGTTGTAGTAAATAATGTTCTCGCTGTCTTTTCAAAGTAAAAATCAGAAAATTTCGTATTGAGAACATCAAAAAACGTAAATCTTTTGATACTTGCAATTTATCTATTCTATTGTTTTGACAATTTCCAAGATCTTACTGTAAGCTCTGAAATCTGATATGAAAATGTCGTGCCTTTTAGTGAAACATACTCATTTGAATAAATTAACTTATAATCAGAAAGAAAGCAATTTGTTATATTTTGTAATCATCGTATCCATGGCTTGAAGCAGTTTAGATATATAGACACACATTTCTACACTTTTTTATATCAGTAAAAAAATACTGACCGAAGTAAACTTGATTAACGATCTTGTTGATGTGCATTCCTCTCTATAGTACCCATGAGAAAATGTTTTGTAAAATACATTCGTAGTCCTTGAGAAGTTGGGAAATATGCATTTTATTTTGACGGGGTCCTGGTTTGAATATGCAGTAAGTGGCGTTTTTTAGGTATGTGATTAGATCCCAAGCTGCTCAGAAATTATTGATAGGATAATTTTCTCAGCATAGATATTTGGTTGTAATATTTCACTAGGCTTTCATCAATGATCTCGTCATGTTCTGGGGGCAAGGAGAAAATAACTTCAATAAATACATTGTGTTTATCCGGTCTGTAGTCATGCATTTTTTGAGAATGTCTCGGCCATAGATTTCAACTAAGGTTTTGATAGTGTTTTTCATTTTTTATACTGACAGATAAAAAGATGCACAGCTGATAACTTTTGAGAATTATTTTTTACAGAAATCAGTTATTTGTAGAATATCTTTATACCTCCTGATAGATTTAGATAACAGCATATCGGTTTTATCATCGTTATCATCAATCTTCATCGTTGTTTTTGCCAAATAATATCTAAAAACTAAATCAAAAATATTTGTCTTATTCCTGCATACTTCGTATGGCTTTTGATCACGCAATATCGTTATTAGAATAGCATCTACGATCATCTCATTTACTTATATTCCACATATCATTTAACTGCCGAAGTGCATTTTCTAGGTCTCCTTTCATAAGAGTATAATGAAACGCAAGGCGACCATTTGCGTCAGCACATTCATAAACATTAGTAAAAGAGTTGGTTAAAATTTTCGTGTAATTGAAGAGGCGATAGCACAATGTTCTATCAGTGCACACCTTCCCTTTAAGGCAATATAATGCAATGGAGACCTTTTAAATGGTAGTCCGCACTTAAAGAATACAGTTGGTCTATTCTGAGCAATATCCCGAAGAGTATCTGCAGATGGCTGTATGTTTTCATCCATGCTTTTAATAATATGTTCTCCAAGAATTTCGTCTGTAATTTGTGTATGAAATGTCCATAAAATATTAAACAGATTTTCACTTTTGATCAGAAACAAATACAAAAATGGTTCTATGACTGTTTGAAATTCTTCCCATTTAAGTTCTCGTATTGTAAACATAAAAGATATTTCCCATGCTGTTTCATAATTGATGCACAAGGATTCCTTAGATAGGCAGCTTTTAAATAGCTCCATGTACGAGTAGTTAAAAACTAACATCCCATTTAGATCTAGCTCCTTCCTAATCGCCTTGACTTCAGCAAGTGCATATTGAATTGGTGTCTCTGCACTAACATCTATTTGATTCAAAAGTTTTCTAAACTCTAACGGATAGTTTATTGTTATATATTCGATGATAGAAAACTGGCCATTTACCAGTGCATAGTGTAAAATATTTCTTCCGAACACATCAGTCGACTGAATATTGATATTACATACTTCAACAAAATATTTAAAACATTCAAATGAACTATTTTGGAAGTTCATAACGTTAACATGATTTGAACTATACCTCTGCGACACGTCCATCACGTTATCAGGATTTAAACTAAACTGCAGCGAATTTTGATCGAATAAACACGTATGATGCAAGAATCCTCTTTTATTTATATCCTTTATATCTGCAATTACGATTGCAAATCTATCTGTCAACCGAGATAAACTTTGAGCCGATGGTGTAATCGCAGCTATATGATATGCAGTAGAACCATTTTTACATTTGATACTGCTAATATTAAGCCTTAAGTCATTTAATGCAAAGTCAATGAAATAAATATTTGCATCTCTTGCAGCAATGTGAATTGGATAAGTTCTTTCTTCATCAGCTGAATTCCAATCAGCATTAATGTTTTCTTTGATAGCATACTTTATAAAATTTTCCCGCTTATATTTTAAAGAAAGATGAGCAAATGTAGAACCATTTTCACAAAAATGTTGTTCAATATCTGACAAGCCGTCCTTCGTGAAAATGTAACCATCAAAGTATTGTATGTAAAATAAATTCGGGTCGCATCTATCTGTTAAAATATAATCTGTAAGTAAAGGCAACAAATCAAACTGATTTTTCACTACACTTAGCAATGTTGGCGTGTATCCGAATGAATCTGTGCAATCAAGTAATCCTGGAAATATTTTTATCAAAAGTTTTGCTACTTTCGTTGAACCTGACCTAATTACTGCGTGAATTGGTGTTTCCTTTGCTACTATCCACCATTTATCAAGAAGGTATTTAATATGACTAGGAGCAGGCAGTTTAATAGTAAAATCATTTTTTATTTCACCGTATTTAGTATGTTTTACTTCTATCTCTTTATATGCATCTCTAGACTGTTCATCCGATATACAACTGAGGTATAGTTTTCGTTCAATCAAAGACAGAATGATATTTTCATTTCCGGATCGAGCAGCATAGTAAATACAGTCGGACAGCATATCATTGTCCAAATTGGAAAATGTCTGTAAAACATTTAAGTTCCCCATTTCACACGCAATATCACTTGGACGCCGTCCAAGGGATGTTTCCCAATAGATCATATCTTTGTTGTATTCTAAAAGTTTACTGACTATATTCTCATGTCCATTTTGAGCAGCTATATGTATAAGGCCGTATCCACAGTAACGACAGTAACGACATTGATTTATATCCATTATTTTGTTTACTATATCAAAGGAATCTACAGCATTACTTTTATCCGTAAAAAAGCTAACGTTGGCTCCGTTTAATGTATCATATCTCAAATTGCTGTATCTATAGAAACGAGAAAAGCGGTACTCTGCTTTACTTATTAGGTATAACATATCATAACATTTATATAGGTTATATACATCACATTCCATAACAAAGCTAACGTTGGCTCCATTGTGTAGAAGAAGCAAAAGCTGATCAATATTTCCTTTTAAAGCTGCTATAAAGGATGGGGATTGTCCCTCTTGTAGTGTGTTTACGTCAAGATTGTGATTTATCAATAATACAAGTGCATTTATACCTGCTGTCTTCCTTATTACATTATGTAAAGCTTCGTTTACATGGGTTTGATTAAGGTTGTCCATATCCAATGCAAGAAACTTTTGATTTAACGTATCATTTAAAGCTTCACTCACGTGTATTGATAAATCTGCTATGTCAACTTCGACTTTTCGATTGTTAGATATTTCATTGATTAAAAAGCACGAAATATAGGCATGTCCGGCTTTTAAAGAAATTGAGTACTTTTTATTTCCAGAATTTATCAACCATTGGTATAATGATTCGTGAAATATTGTCACAAAATCATCATTCCGGAGAAAGAATGACAACTTTTTCATCTGGGTACGGAATTGTACTAAGTCAGTAATGTTATTTGATACCAAAATATGAAAAATTTCTTCTTCACTTAAAAGGTTGAAGGATGCCAAAATAATTTCAAATACTGCCTTTGATGGTAAAAACGAATCAGTATCGTCATATTGCCGATCAAAGTTCAATTCATAAATTTCTTCCAATGAGCCAGGTAAGGACGTAATGTTACCATTTTCTAAACGGAATCTAATTGCATGAATTAGAAATAAGAAACTTCCATTACCAAGTTTAATGATTTTTTCTATTTCACTGCCATTGTTTTCCAAGCCATGTGACGAGTACTTGACTTGTATATACTCTTTGGTATCTCTAATGTTCCTCGGGTCATTTGGTTTTAAATGAACGTGTTCAAAATTCTTTAATAAGTATAATTCGGTAATGTTTCTAGACGTAACAAAAACTTTGAACCATTTTGGAAGTTCCCTTACACGTGCCAATAATAACTCCAAAATTAGGTTTTTGCCAGAGGATTTTTCAAAACATTCGTCAAGTGCCTCTATAATTAATATCCAGGGAAAGTTACTATCAAAAGACAGCTGCCTAAATGGGAAAATAATACTTTGGTCAAAACAGGCAATAGGGTCATTCTCACAAAACTCCTGACTCTTTATTATGTTATCATCAGACATTATGGAAATTTTTTTTTCGTATTCCTCATATCTTGTTGCTAAAAAACCAATTAACCGTCGAATAAATCTAGCAGGACTTTGTGTACTTTTTACATCAAACTTACAAATATGAAATCCAACAACATGTGATTTAATCTCATAACTCTTCTCCCTTTCTTTTGCACAAAGTATGTGTGAGACAAACGATGATTTTCCATAACCCATATCGGCTATCATTGCCACTCCCTTGAAAGTAGAGTTTGAAGATATAAGTTTCCATTCCATTATCTCATATAACCATTCTCTACCAATAATTGGTTCGCTATCATATATATATCCAAGTAGAGGCAAGTCTTGCTTGAATGGATACGTGTATTCTTCTGATAAACAATCTGAAATAATTATCATTGAATAAATGTATGCATCAATTTTCAAAAAAAATGATGTTTTGTATCACTCGAGCTGATTGTGAATAGTTGTATTATCACGAATGTAGTTACTGCTTTTCCAAATCAACGAGAGTGATTCAAGCTGTCATAGCATACATGTGTAAATTGTATTTAAATAACTCCCATCATCTGTACTCAGTAAAAGTCCTAAAAACTGAAGACTTACTTTTTTCTTATGTTAATAAGACGTACGCATATATAACGTCATTACACAATTGTGACGCAACGTCTCGGGCAACACAAAGTGTACAATACAAAAAGAATCCGGATAAAATATTATGTATCTCTTCATTTGAAAATGACCGTTCTATTATAATTTTGCAATAGAGACTTTTTAAGGATTATCAACATTACAGCACAATGCATTATTTCATTAACCAAATATTTTAAAAAAATCATGAAAAAAAATTAATATAAATGTTATGTATATGTACCTTTGTAGCTTGAACTGTAGTTAACCTTCATTTTGTCCTTTAATCCATAATAGTTAAAACGAAATTGCAAAACAATTCCAAATATTGCTACGAATATTGCTATGTAAAAAAAGGATAACATGATGCCGCTTCGCTTTTTATTTCCAATATTTTCTTCTTTCGCCATTATCATACGTATCACACGTCCGTGATACTCTTGCAAATGTCTTTCCATTTCATTTTGTCTTTCTTCTATACCCCGGACACTTGTTATGACATTGTTTTGAGATTCCACTACTCTGTCACCTATGTTCTGTAAGAGTACAATGTCGTCGGAATGTCTACTCAAAGCTTCAAATATGCTTTTAAGTGAGTTTGACAACAAATCACCTTTCTCGATTCTATCAAGCTCAGACAAACAATTTTGAGCATCGATGTGCCCCATAACATCTTTAAAAAGGTCTTCGAGTGCATTAAACACTTTCGATTTATCCAAATCTGTAACCGTTAATGTTGGATTATGTGCGTAATAGGTATTTCTACATTCTCTTACATTTTTTAAGACATGATCACCAATATTGAACATGTTTTTGCAATTGCTCCAGATATGACACGACGTTGAAATGTCTTGAAAATTTTGACATGACCTTGATTGTGGCAAGAAATATGGTGCAATACTTTCATATGAAGTTGGCCAGTTCCACGACATCATCTTGTCAAATTTATGAACTTTTAGTTCACTGGCATCGCACATCTCACTGATGATACTCTTAACCTAGTGAGATCTTTACAAAACTGTTCAACATTGATAATATTTAGATATGGTTGAAACTTAAAAACAGAAATATGTCTATAAAATAGAGCTCTACTAGAGTTATCTAATCTATTATCTACTAATTATATACATAATTTAAACTTCACAGCTGATTTCGGTAATGTTAAACACATAACGGGTTGTTTAGAACAAAGGGAAGTAACTCAATAATTACATTTTTGTTAATAACATCATTAAAATAAAATATTTTCAATAGATTTTTTAACTGAAAGTCTATTTCATTATTTTTCATCAAATAATGAAGAAATAATAGCAATATTTTAACTAGTTTGGTTTTTACGAGTTGATTTCGGTAATGAAAAGTTGATTTCGGTAACTTTACCGAAATCAAGTTGATTTCGGTATCGTAACGTACCCCCAATAGCTTGATACGGACATAAGGAACAGACCCTATTATTATGATCAATTGCCAAGTGTCTGCCTTTTTCGATTGGTAATAGGTGATTCATTGTTCTAAATTTACATAAATATTTGCCTATGTCAAAAGGAAGTACATCTAGATATTTTTCAAAACAATGAGTATTTTTATATGTACGATACACTAAACACTTTTAAATAAAGAGGATGTATCAATAGTACTATGCCAATCTTGTAAAAATTGATCTTGTAGTCTAAGCTTCACAACATTTTTAAAGTGATTAATATTATCTACCTTCTGTAAATGAAAATATTCTGACATGCCAAGATTACTAAGTGTTCTTTTCACAAAATTTATCCATTTAGAATTAACAATATTCCTATAGAGGACAAAGACAACATTGTTTTATAAAGAAGTTTACATATCTTATTTTCCTTAGCATTTATAATTTTACTCCAGAAACACAAAACTCTTGCTTTCACTTGTAAGGCTAATGGGAATATGCCTAACTCACCATAAACCATACAATTAGGTGTAGAAGCTTTTAAATTCAAAATAAATTTACGCGGATGTGTGTATATGAGACGGATTTGCCTAATTGTAAATACCGGAAGTATCACGTGACTAACGTAAACTAGACGAATTTTGACGCCATTTTCGCCGCATGGATAATTGTTTTTGCGGAGAAAAACAAATATTTGGTAGAGTATTTCAAAATATCATGCATAATTCTAATTCCCGTGATAATATTACCTGATCGGATTAATAGATGCTTGCCAATGGCATGTGTCATTTCGTTTTTAAACGTCATATTTGTCAAATTCAAAAATAAAATTTTGTGAAAATTGTTTTGTTTAAAAATATTATGAATAATTTTAAATTGTTAGATGTACCAAACTTATTGGTCTTTTGATATTATTCAAAACATGAATTATTTTAAATTGTTTATGAGCGTCATACCCCTGTCGTTCATTGTAATTTTTTTTATGCTCTATGCTCAGAGTAAACACAAATGATACCCCACCCACCTGTTACTTACGGTCGTTTTTTAGTAAGCGTCTTCTTACTGAAATCCCCATATTATATAAATGCATGGTAAATAATATAAAACAGATCGCATGTTTCAGCTTGTATACTGTTAAAATTAAAGGAAGTGGCTAGCTGTACGGCTAGCCAAAATGGCCCGTACGGCTAGCCAAAAGTTCTAGCCGTATGCGAGTCACGTATGACTAGCCAGGACACACTGTATTGGCTAGCCGTACGGCACTTTTCAAAAATATATGGAAGGCGAAAGTGCATATGTTAATTATGACTTTAAGCGAGGATTTTAGTCAAGAATCAGCATGCCCACTCAATTTTAAATGTAGGGGTAGCCCGGGGTTCTATGATATCAAGGTACTTAACGTTTATCGGAAAATATTTAAATGTAAATAACCTTAATGATTGAGATTTTTCTTCCATCTTATAATTGAACCTTTTCCAGAACTGTTTGTCATAAAAAAATTTCAAAAGAACCAATAAAAATGACAATTTTTAGAATATTTTCAATGCCTGCCATTTTGGGTCATTTCAGAGGAGGTTACTACGGTATCAAGGTAATCCACAAAAAAGCAGATATGGAAGAATTGATGGGTCAAAACTTTCAAGTTAAGTTGTGAAAAACTTCCAACAGTTAACTTGCTATAAAATTAAAACTATATGAACAGACTATATGTCAGTATATGTGTTTATAACATATTTTAATTGACTGTGTAAAAAACACTAAGGAAAATGGTAGTCAAATATGAAGGTTTTATAAAATAGTTTTCTTGCCACAAATACATTCATTATTCACCAAACACTTACAAACTTGCTTGCATAATTTCAGTCGGCCATATTCCCTAGCCATGAAAGATAACTCCCTGTTTCCCTGTCTAAAATTCCACCAAATTATTCCCCTTTCAAATGAACTCAAAGAAGGGACCTTTTAAAATGACTTTGTATTTATTTATTCGATTTTTTGTACAGAAACGGACAATTTTTTCTTTACCTTTGTTTAATTTGCTTTCTATCAATATATGGTTCCTTTGGTAAACATATGAGTTTTGATGGTAAACAAATGAATTTTCTGAACCGAAAGTAATCTAACACACATCGTTGCTGTCATCACATGTAAACAATACATTAAATCAGTAAGAATATTGAGATATTTGTTTGACTATCAGTTTCACATGCAAAATATTAATATGGAAAACAACTATGAGTAGTTTATGTGCATTGTTTTAATGTGTTTGTCTCATATTTTAGTTGTAAACGCCATGTACACTTAGTGTCGCTTCATAGCAACCGATTTAAAACGTGAGCGGTAACTGAACGAGATATGGCAAAGCGCATGCTCGCGCACTGACTTCCGCTCTATCGAAATATTGCATAGACGTATAGAGAAAGTTCGTAAGTGCCAAATTAAATTTATTGGCAGATGGAAATGAATCTAGTGTGCAAGTTTTACAAATATTAGCATCACTATGTGTTGCTTTTACTAGCAGTCACAGAAAATTTAAATACCTTGATATCATAGAACCCTTGATATCATAGGAACCGAGTATACATGTACCCCCTGTCATTGAAAATTGGGGGTACATTTCAAAATCTGGGGGTACACATAAGTTTAAACATGTTTTTGTTTGTAAGAACATTTTATATAAATGTAGTATAATATAGCATAATTATTGTTTTGTTTTGTTAATATTTTTCATGAAATTATTTCATTTTAATGCATCAACACATGGAAATCGTTTTTTGTTTGGTTTTCTTTTTTTTCACCTTTATACCAAATCAAATTTCATTCTGGTTAAATAAGTCCACTCTATAGACAAAAAGTTTATATTTGTTAAAAAAAAAACGTAAATGTATACAGTATAGGCAGCGTTTAGGGGAATGAATAGGAAAATCGTGTACAGCTTCACACAGTGTGTTAGAGATTCATCCGATCGACAATTATTTTAGCAAATATCTTCAAAATGGGGGCAAATTGAAGATCGATATTTAAAGATTTAATGCTGTTTTAATAATAAAAGTACAATTCATTCTCATGTTTGGCTTGGAAACTGAGAATTTTTGCGAAATTTTAGGGTTTCTGAAATTCCGGCGAACGTGAAATCGCCGATGTTCGGGATCAATTTTCGGATCGAAGAAAAGCGTACGTGTATTTTGGTTAGTTGTCCTGGCATTTCGGCACAATATGTTAAATTATTAAAACTCTTATAGAACGTTTTTGCAAGAATGAAACGAAAGCAAAATTTTGCTTAGAAATTTCCGAAAATTTCGAGAATAATTCAAAATTACACTCATTTGTAATTTGAGAAAACAGTCTTTAAACTTGCGGCGTAAATAGTTGATATTCTTATCCTTTTGTCGGTAAAATTTGCTTATTTCCAATCAACTGTTGATCAAAGATGTTAAATTATCACCTCGTGTTATATCTGGTAATTACATGTACAGCGCAGGGTTCGACATTAATGGGATCCCGGGATTCCGAGGATCCCAAAAAGTCGGGAGGAATCTCTGTGATTCCTAGCTGGGGATTCCGTTGGGATCCCTGAAAAATTGCTATGTAAAATTTTGAAATTGTCTGAATTCACAAATATTCAAGAAAAGTGTTAATAAAGACTGGCACAACTGCAATGTTCAAGAAAGAAAAGAAAAATCCCGCCGGTAAAATCTACGCTCTTGGATCATGTACGCCAGATTTCCTTTGTGCAGTGACTGCTTTCAACTCATTTGCGATATATAATGAAAAATATTTTGGCTAAAGAAACAATCTTGAATAATTTTATATCATGCATTGACTTCATAATATTAAGTTGTGAAAATTCAAGAAAGAAATATAATAATCTATAATTATTACACAAGCTGTGTGTACTTCAAATATGTGCTGATCGGCGTTGCCGGCAGTAGTTAGCTACGAAGTTAACAAGTGTTTGGTTGTTGTTTTTTTGTGCCAAAATTCGGCATTTGAGATCATTGTATTTGTAAATGTTCGTAAAAAAGTGAAAAAACAAAAATATTACAGATGTATTTTTTTTTCTCCCTGCAGTACAGCAAAGTATAATTAATAAATAGAATAAAAAGAATCCATACTTTTCAGTTTAAAATCCTTTTTGAAACTCTGCAGCCTCAAATGCTAAAAAATATTGTCTAACTAAAGTCTGAAGTGTTCTAAGGTCAATCAAGGTCACGCATAACTGACAAAAAAATTAAAAAATCCTTAGGTGAAACCTACACCAAATGACCTATATTTCATCTGACAGTTCTTTGGGCCAATCAGTGTTCTGAACTACATGACTGCTGTATGCAGTGAGTGCCTTTGATGTGGCATATGTCAAAACTTAAAAAAAAATCAATACACACAGGGAGGAAAACAATCGGACATTTCAGTGTAAAAATTGAGAACAATAAATTTGGATATTACACATCCTGTCATGGACTTGGAGCAACTTTTTATTTTTAAAAACGAAATAATTTGAAGGTACCCTACTTGTAATGCAAACAAAACTTTTTTCTTGATATTTAAGCTTTAGTAAAAAATCAACCAAATACTTAATTTACAACAATCTATGGGATATTTCCTTTTAAACACAAAAAGTGTACAGTAAGCTGAAAATCACTTATTTTTTAAAGTGATCATAATTAAATATTTTTTTTTTAAATGACATGAAAGTAAATATTTTCAAAAAAGAACTTACTGGAAAATGGAGCCTAAATCATTACCTGTAAGTTTATAAAGATCTACAGATGATATGTTGGCTCTATTTCAGTGAACCCTAGGCTATCTGGGAAAATTTTTCCCCAGTTCCTACTTAACTTCAAAAATTCAAACCCTGAGTCCCGTTGCCCAGTCACTTGCATTATACCTTCATTTACAGAAACTGGTTCACAATTATCAACCCCAGGGAGAACACAGGTTTTATTTTCAAATCGAACTCTTGTTCAGTGGGTGAGCTTAACGTTATTCTGTTTATGTGCATGTTAAGAAAATGTATTATGTTTTAATTTATCTTAGCAGTCCAATCACATATATATACTAGTAAAGTAAACACTTAGAAAAACTTTTAAAACTTTAAACTGTAATATTTCCAAAGGGCTCATAATTATGGCCAGTTATGTGTTGACATGCCATAAAAGTCCAAGCAAACAAAAAAAACCAAAGGGCTCATAAACTACATTTTCTGCATCTGAAACAAGGTAATATATCATGTATGTGGTCTTTAAAAAAAGAATTGTAATCAGATTGCTGCACTCTCTTGTATTTCTTTGACTTCATATTTTACTATTTTGATCTGAGGAATCCCTGACATTTAGGAGGAATCCCTGAATTTAATCTCAGGGATTCCTACGGGATCCCTTGTGAAAACAGTTAGTGTTGAACCCTGCAGCGCGTGTATACATTAGTCTGATCTCTATTGCGTGATAATGATTGAAAGTGTTATCGCTGATTGGCTAATCGCTTCACGGGTCGATGTGCATAGGACCGCCTACCTATAGACTGACACGCGCTGACGTATTTGTGTATTTGTGGTCGTTTGATGCGTCCCCAGGCAAAATTAAGCGTACATAGGCTATCCCAAACATTCATTCTGACGATTTTACTTTGCGTGCATGTACCCCCTGCTTACAATTTTTATGCGTGCATCTAGAATTTTGTGCGTGAATTACGCACTGTAGTGTGTGAATGGGCATGCTGAAGAATGTTTACTTTTTAGAGATTAATTGACGTGTTGGCTACAGTAAAGAATGTACTTTGTCATCTCAAGGCGTCGAGAAAAAATAGCGTTTGGTTGCAGTTAAATAACATCAATTGAAATAGTTTACAAAATTTTGATAATAATCCTTTTTTGTTTCATTAAGTTCAATTTTTAAATTGAAAAAAAAAACAAAAAAACACCGAAAATAATTGTTGTTGGGCTCTGATAATTGCGTCAATTACCGACGGTATAGAAGTTTGTCCATCGTCCATCATTGAGGAAAGTTTGCATTATTAAACTATTTCTCCTTTTCACCGTTTTTTTTTAATATTCTTTTTATTTGTTTATTTATTCCCCTCCGATCATTATTTATTCGATCCATGTGCTTAATTAACAGATTTAACAATTCATCTTTCATACAAATCATAAGCATGAAAATTAAGGACGTTAATTATAACATGCAACTTTGACACTTAATTTTATTAAGAAAGATTATACAACGCTTACTTGTATTCATCTTTTTTTGCAAATTTGCGGAGCATCTTTATTAAAGTGAACATACTAGGACAAATGCGGAGATTTGTTTAAAATCGTCGTTTAAAGACACAAAATAGCATATGCATTTTCGACTTCCATCTAATTTTGAAAAGTGCCGTATGGCTAGCCAATACAGTGTGTCCAGGCTAGTTGTACGTGACTCACGTATGGCTAGAACTTTTGGTGGCCCGTACGGCTAGCCACTTCCAAAATTAAAATGTAGATGAAATGTTTGAAAAATGTAAGATGATCACATTCTCTTATACAAGTTATTTTAATGATTTATTAAAAGGAAGTGGCTAGCCAAAAGTTCTAGCCGTACATGAGTCACGTACGACTAGCCAGAACTCTCTGTATTGTCTAGCCGTACGGCACTTTTCAAAATAATATGAAGTCTAACATGCATACATGTGTTATTTTGTGCCTCGTGATTATGATTTGTTGTTTTATTTGTATGAAAGATAATTTTTTGTTAATTAAGCACATGGATCGAATAAATAACGACCAGAGTGGAATAGATAAAAAGAACATTGAAAAAGAAATGGTGAATGTATAATTTTCAAATACAGTACAGTAGATAAATATTGAACATAAAAGCACAATCAATTAATTAACCTTAATTAAAGCTTACCCAGGGACTGACAAAAGAATTTTTGAATGTGTTTCACGGAACATGCAAACTTTCCTCCTTAATGATGGACGAACTTCTATACCGTTGGTAATTGACGCAATTATCATGTTATCATGCAGAGCCCAAGAACAATTATTTTTTGTTTGTTCCATTTTAAAGGTGTCGAAAATTAAACTTAATGAAACAAAAAAGGATTATCATCAAAATTTTGTAAACTATTTCAATTGATGTTATTGAAATACGACCAAACGCTATTTTTTCTCGACTCTTTAGATGACAAAGATTGATATTCTTACTTTTTAGCTCACCTGAGCATGCTCAGGGTGAGCTTTTAGGATCGATGATTGTCCGTCGTCCGTCCGTCCGTCGTCCGTTCACATTTAGTTGTTAACACTCTAGCGGTCACATTTTTGCCTCAATCATCATCAAACTTGGTCAGGATGCTTGTCTAGTTGATAGCTCGGATGAGTTCGAACATGGGTCATCTCGGATGAAAAACTAGGTCACAAGAGCTAAAAATAGAAAAACCTTGTTAACACTCTAGAGGTCACATTTTTGCCTCAATCATCATCAAACTTGGTCAGGATGTTTGTCTAGGTGATAGCTCGGATGAGTTCAAACATGGGTCATCTCGGATGAAAAAGTAGGTCACCGGAGCTAAAAATAGAAAAACCTTGTTAACACTCTAGCGGTCACATTTTTGCATCAATCATCATCAAACTTGGTCAAGATGCTTGTCTAGGTGATAGCTCGGATGAGTTCGAACATGGGTCATCTCGGATGAAAAAGTAGGTCACCGGAGCTAAAAATAGAAAAACCTTGTTAACACTCTAGCGGTCACATTTTTGCATCAATCATCATCAAACTTGGTCAAGATGCTTGTCTAGGTGATAGCTCGGATGAGTTCGAACATGGGTCATCTCGGATGAAAAAGTAGGTCACCGGAGCTAAAAATAGAAAAACCTTGTTAACACTCTAGCAGTCACATTTTTGCATCAATCATCATCAAACTTGGTCAGGATGCTTATCTAGTTGATAGCTCGGATGAGTGTGAACATGGGTCATCTCGGATGAAAAAGTAGGTCACCGGAGCTAAAAATAGAAAAACCTTGTTAACACTCTAGTGGTCACATTTTTGCATCAATCATCATCAAACTTGATCAAGATGCTTGTCTAGGTGATAGCTCGGATGAGTTCGAATATGGGTCATCTTGGATGAAAAACTAGGTCACAGGAGCTAAAAATAGAAAAACCTTGTTAACACTCTAGTGGTCACAATTTTGACTCAATTGTCATCAAACTTGGTCAGGAAACTTTTCTAGGTCATTGCTGGGAAGAAATTGAACATGGGTCATCTCGGATGAAAAAGTAGGTCACCGGAGCTAAAAATAGAAAAATCTTGTTAACACTCTAGTGGCTACTGTTGTGATCCAAATATTCTGTTAATTGGTCTGAAAGTTTGTTTTGATGATTTCTAAGTCAAGTTCGAACATTGGTCATCTTGGATGAAAAAAACTAGGTCACACCGCCCAAATATGGAAAAAACCTTGTTAACATTCTAGTGGTCACATTTTCGACTCAATTATCATCAAACTTGGTCAGGATGCTTGTATAGGTAATTGCTTGGATGAGTTCGAAATCGCATGTGAAACTAGGTCACCAGAGCTAGAAATAGAAAAATCTTGTTAACACTCTAGTTGCTACTGTTTTGATCCAAGTATCCTGGAAATTGGTCTGAAAGTTTGTTTTGATGATTTCTAGGTCAAGTTTGAATATGTGTCACCTGAGTAAAAAACTAGGTCGCACTGCTCAAATATGGATAATCCTTGTTAACACTGTAGTGGTCACATTTTTGACTCACCTGTCATGAGACTTGGTCAGAATGCTTGTCTAGGTAATTGTTTGGATGAGTTTGATAAGTCAGGTGAGCGATCTAGGGCCATCATGGCCCTCTTGTTACTGTAGCCAACAAGGAGATTAATCTCTAAAAAGTAAACATACAAAGACAATTGTTGTTTCTTGGTTAAAATCCTCGCTTAAAGACAGAAAATAACATATGCATTTTCGACTTCCATATAATTTTGAAAATGCCGTACTGCTAGCCAATACAGTGTGTCCTTGCTAGTCGTATGTGACTCATGTACGGCTAGAACTTTTGGCTAGCCGTACGGGCCCGTACGGTAAGCCACTTCCTTAATAAAAAACCAAATGTAGAGAGCATCTGTTTAATTGGAAAATAGCCTGGCAAACTTACTTGTTACTCCTTCATCAGCCCTCAGAGAAATGTCTCAAGCAAGGAAGAACAATTATTTAGGTACTAACAGATGCCTACTAACCCCAGCACATGAGCAAGTAGCTTAATTTTTTCCACCCTTCACAACAACTACATGTAAACTTAATAATAAAAGTAAAGATGAAAATGTAATGGTTATGTTTTGAAGCCTCACCTTTTCCCAGTGTCATCACAGGTTAGATCATAAGACTCAATCGTGATTTTACATGTAAATGTTTGCAAAATGCATATATTGACAGGAGCATTCAACAATCAAAACAGAGGAATGTTACTTCTTCCCTCACATCAACACCACCTGTTTGTTAAAAAAAGAGAAGAAATGTATAATTTGCTATAGAACTAGGTTTTGAGAATAGGTCAAGCTGTCAATTTGTGCAATTAAAAATGGTTTGAACAAATCAGATTTGACATAGAATGATGAGAAATGAATTTTTATTAATCAGAATAGAAAAATGAGAAAATATTAATAGATAGAAAAAATGGTTTATTATAAAAAGAAGTAAATTATATAAAAAGACTACTCTTATTTTGTATACTACTTTGAATAGGTAATTTAATGCTTTGTTGGTTTCATTTACTTCATTTCATTCAACAAATTGGTATTCAACTTGTTTCTTTAAAAAAAAATCTGATTTTTTCGTCAGGTATCAAATGTTTTTAAAATATCCACACAGTATTACCTACCTTAAGTATTTGTGTGCAAACCCATTTATGTAATGTGGAGGTGAACCTTCAGTAAACCTGATGCTTGTGCTAAATATAATAAAATGAGAACTAAAAGCTATGCCTGTGGAGATTTTAGTGAAATTTTTACAAAAAAAGTTGCAACATGCTATACTGATGTTTGAGTATAAGATGCTCATTCTTGCATGATAAATAGGTAAAATTTAATTAAGAATTTAATTCAAAAACTACTGACACAATATTTCCAGACTTCTGAAAAGCCTTAAAAGGGGTAAACAGGTCTGCAAGTTTGGTTGTAGAGTTCATTTTTGCAATATTAGATGATAAAAAATTTTTCTTTACATATTTTAGGACTTTAAAAGGATAAGCCATAAAAATGGCTTACAACTATGTGATAGGGCCGGGGGGACAGCCCATCATTCTCGGGCAGGTACAGATGATACAGCCCTTGATGCAGGTGCCCGGGGCTCCTGCCCCCATGCAACAGATGAACACTGGTGTTCCTCCCCAACAACCACCTGTTCAGCAGACTAAAGTACCAGATTATATGTCTGAAGAAAAGCTGCAAGAAAAAAGTATGGAATATCTTGTTTCTTTTGTTGGTTTTTCTTTTTACTACTGTGTATAATGTATAAATTAGTAATGGATTATTTGTTGCTTTACTAAGTACTGATACTACTTTAATACACTCAAAGATAATATCTCATTCTTAATAAAAAAAAAGGTTTATCAGAAAAGTTTAGTATGATTGCTTCAGAAAGTACTGAAAGCTTACAGTTTGTTAGTGTTAAATATATTATTATTGCTACATATAGTATAAAAAGCAGCAATCAGTTTTAAATATTGCCATTTATATGGAGATTAAAGGTTAGAATATTTTTTTCAATGACACCATCTTGTCTCCTACAGCCAGAAAATGGCAGCAGTTGCAGTCCAAAAGATACAGTGAAAAGAGGAAATTTGGGTTTGTGGATGTACAAAAAGGAGATTTTCCTCCGGAGCATGTGAGAAAAATTATTCACGACCACGGAGACATGACCAACAGAAAATTCAGACATGATAAACGTGTATATCTAGGGTAATGTTTTAATTCCTACTATCCTTAATAAGAAACTTTTTTTATGATAGATAATTTGTAAGGCATTGTACATTGTTTATATTTTAAATCAAATTGTGCACAAGCATTTTTTTTAAAGAGAGACAAATGAATAAAATTAATTGATTAAATTGCGCTATGGAATTTGTATGCTTTTGGATAATTTTGTTTAATCTCACCTGTTTTGAAATGGGATTTTATTTCATAAGAAAGGAAAATCACTATTGTGAATGAAACGTTTTCATCAGAATTTGTATGTCAACTTTTAGAAAGCTTTTCTTTTTGATTTGACATACCAGTATCTATTATAATTTTATATAACACATTGTTCACATTCACTTATTTTCAAGTTTAAATTTATGAACTCTATGTGTAATGTTATTTCTGCCTGTTAAGGAAATCTTAACATCAGCCTTTTTATATGATATATTTTTTTGTTGCAGTGCATTGAAGTATATGCCCCATGCAGTGTTAAAGCTGTTAGAAAATATGCCGATGCCATGGGAGCAGATTCGTGATGTTAAAGTACTCTACCATACCACTGGAGCTATAACATTTGTCAATGAAATTCCATGGGTCATTGAACCGGTCTACATTGCTCAGTGGGGGTAAGTTTCCTCTGTTACTTTGTAGCTATGATTCTCTATGAATAGTGCGGTAGAATTGTTTAAAAGATTAATAAGTAACAAATACTGTTAAGTCTTTTTGTACAGAATAGTTACTACTGGTAACTTCTTAAAATCTTGCTGATTCGTTTTGTTTTCCTTGATATTTGCTTTTACCCATATACATTTATGTTTTGCCTTTGTAATTCTTAAAAGTTGTCCTTTAATCAAGATATTGTCAATTTTGAGTAGGGGCCACTTGTTTGCAATGGTCATTTTGATTTTGCCTATATGAAATTCTTTATGTAAATAGTATTATTATATTTAGTATCACTTCTGACATGAATATTACTTTTAAAAGAAAATAATAATAAGGCTGAATGTTCACATTTGCAGAACAATGTGGATTATGATGCGTCGAGAAAAACGTGACAGACGTCACTTCAAGCGTATGCGTTTCCCTCCATTTGATGACGAGGAGCCTCCCCTTGATTATGCAGGAAATATCCTAGATGTTGAGCCCCTCGAGGCTATACAGATTGAACTGGACCCCGAGGAGGATAAATGTGTCGCAGATTGGTTCTATGATCATAAACCACTTGTTGATACAAAGTAAATATGATTTTATATATAAAAAATATACTCAATTTAGAATACAAGTCTGATAAATATTGAAAGAATGATAAAAACAGTGAAGGGGCGTCCATGGCATAGTGGTTGAATGAATTCGTCAACTTCGAAGCACTTGCTTCTCACTGATGTAAGTTCAAGCCACACAAGGGTCATCAGATTCTATATATGAGCTATCCTGCTAGCTGACGGAGCATCGGTGGTTCTACTCCCGTTCCGTTTGTGTCTGAAATTATGTACCAACTGGAACCTGAGGTCTTCTTCCACCAGTTTAGCTGGAAAGTTGCCACATAACTTATACTGTGTACTTATAAAACCCAACAAAAACATTAAAGAAAAAATAGTGACAACAAAATTTATGTATAATCATTCTTCCTATTATTCCCAGTTTTATTCTTATACCCAAATATCCATGTTAAGGAGCTTGTTATTTGTTCCCAGATTTGGTACAAATTTTCACATTTTCATTTTATGTGACAGGTCGGTTAATGGTAGCACATACAGAAAGTGGAACTTGTCATTACCGGTCATGTCCGTGTTGTATCGTCTTGGCAACCAGCTGCTCACAGATCTTGTTGACAACAACTACTTCTACCTGTTTGATTTAAAGTCATTCTTCACAGCAAAGGCATTGAATATGGCCATCCCAGGTGGTCCAAAGTTCGAGCCTCTGGTTAAAGACAAGGAAATGCAGTAAGTTGAAATAGTTATATACTTAATAGCTTATTCAGATATTGAATATTCTTTTTTACCTGCTAATGCTGTCCTCATGACCATGTTTATTAAATGAATGGAACATTGGCAGTTTTAGTTTAGTATGTTTAGAAACATATAGTGCTTTGTGTCCCCAGCCACAAGGTTTCTATAGAAATAAAAGCATTGACTTATTCCTCTAAATTTATAACCTGACCAATCATTACATTTTATAGGTCATTCTTGCGCTTTGCAATGATTATGAATATAATACATTTAAAAATATTTCTTGAAAATTAGCATCAATCTGTAAGCATGTTTCTGAAAGTTTAAATTTAAACCCAATAAAGAAGTGTGATATATAATTGATGGTTATTATACCCCCAAAAACGAAGTTTGGGGGGGTATATAGGAGTCACTCGGTGGTCGGTCGGTCGGACGGTCGGTCGGTTGGTCGGTCGGGCGGTCGGTCGGTCGGTCGGTCCAGACGTCCGTTGCATTTTCCTTGTCCGGAGCATAACTTGAAAACTAATGGTTGGAATTCAATATAACTACATACAATGTTCAAGCACATTGAGAGGAAGTGCAGTGCACAAGAACCATAACTCTATCTTGACTAATTACAGAGTTATTGCCCTTTGTTACTTTTCCTTGTCCGGGGCATAACTTGAAAACTACTGGTTGGAATTCAAAACAACTTCATACAATTGTCAAACACAATAAGGGGAAGTGCAGTGCACAAGAACCATAACTCTATCTAAAGTAATTACAGAGTTATTGCCCTTTGTTGCTTTTCCATTGCTTTTTTTTTTGTCTGTTGCATTTTCCTTGTCCGGAGCATAACTTGAAGACTAATGGTTGGATTTCAATATAACTACATACAATGGTCAAGCACATTGAGAGGAAGTGCAGTGCACAAGAACCATAACTCTATCTTGACTTATTACAGAGTTATTGCCCTTTGTTACTTTTCCTTGTCCGTGACATAACTTGAAAACTACTGGTGGAATTCAAAACAACTTCATACAATTGTCAAACACAATAAGGGGAAGTGCAGTGCACAAGAACCATAACTCTATCTAAAGTAATTAAAGAGTTACTGCCCTTTGTTGCTTTTCCATTGCCTTCTTTTTTTTGTCCGGACCATAACTTGTAGACTAATGGTTGGAATTCAATATAACTACATACAATGGTCAAGCACATTGAGAGGAAGTGCAGTGCATAAGAACCATAACTCTATCTAAAGTAATTACAGAGTTATTGCCCTTTATTACCTTTCCATTGCTTTCTTTTGTCCGGACCATAACTTGAAGGCTAATTGTTGCAATTCATTATAACTTCATACAATGGTCCAGCACATTGAGAGGAAGTGCAGTGCACAAGAACCATAACTCCATTTTGACTTATTACAGAGTTACTGTCCTTTGTTTCTTTTCCTTGTCCAGAGCATGACTTTAAAACTACTGGTTGGAATTCAAAACAACTTCATACAATGGCCAAGCACAATAAGGGGAAGTGCAGTGCACAAGAACCATAACTCCATCTTGACTAATTACAGAGTTATTGCCCTTTGTTACTTTTCCATTGCTTTCTTTTGTCCGGACCATAACTTGAAGACTTATTGTTGGAATTCATTATAACTTCATACAATGGTCAAGCACATTGAGAGGAAGTGCAGTGCATAAGAACCATAACTCCATCTTGACTAATTACAGAGTTATTGCCCTTTGTTACTTTTCCTTGTCCAGAGCATAACTTGAAAACTACTGTTTGGAATTCAGTACAACTTCATACAGTTGTCAAGGACATTAAAAGGAAGTGCAGTGCACAAGAGCCATAACTCCATTTTGACAAAATACAGAGTTACTGCCCTTTGATACTTTTCCTTGTCCGGAGCATAACTTAAAACGTACTGGTTGGAATTCAAAACAACTTCATACAATGGTCAAGCACAATAAGAGGAAGTGCAGTGCACAAGAACTATAACTCTATCTTCAGTATTTATAGAGTTATTGCCCTTTGTTCTTTTTCTTTGTCTTTCTGGACTTATTACAGAGTAATTCAATTTAACTTCATCAATGGCCAACCACATTGAAAGGAAATGCAACATACATGAACCACAATTATCTTTAATTGCCCACAACCATAACTCTATGTTTCAATTCTATTACAAGGTATTCTGTTACTAGTAACATCCTCATTTCCGAAGCAGACTTGTGGGGGTATTAATCACATTTAGTGATAGTTCTAGTATTAAGATTACTGTGTTTTATTACCAGGGATGAAGACTGGAATGAGTTTAATGATATCAACAAGATCATCATTCGTCAGCCAGTGAGGACCGAGTACAGGATAGCTTTCCCTTACCTTTATAACAACCTGCCATTCCAGGTTCATCTGTCATGGTAAGTGCATTATTCATTTTTGGGTCTTAATGATTTAAGAATAGTGGTGGCGTAGCTGAGTGGTAAACTTGTCGGACAAGTATTCTATGGATTGCTGACCGCATGGGTTGAAACCCTGTCAGGGGCAAGCCATTGTTTCCTTGAACAAGAAACTACACTTATTGCTTAGTTCTGGTTGGGTCTAGGAACTGATGCGAGGGTCTTAAACAAGCCCATAGCTTCCAACTAAACTATAAATTTGTATAAACTTATATTTTAAGGCATTATGCTATTGGTGGTAGCTTTTAAATGAAATATTCACCATTTGCCTATAAGGGAATATTATTATGTAGCATAGTGGATAAGGTTTTATCTGCCTTTCAGCTGAGGTATCATAGGTTTTGAGTCACAATTGTGATTTCTTGTATGAACTAGTACTGATTAGTTCAAGGAAAGAGAACTGGAAAAGTTCTACTTATAAGCCTGCACAAGCTTTCATCACAAACAAGCTAACAAACATGTACGAAGGTCACTTGAAAAACTGTATAAGAATATTTTTCAAATTTAAGAATGTTCTCGTAATGCATGTTAACATTTTGAATATATTTTCATAAGTTAGTTGTGTTAACAAAGCTGAAGGGCTATGATTTTTTTGCCCTTAATATCAGAAAATGGTACTTGTTAGTGATATTTGTATATTTTACTGTTAGAGAGGCTGCTCATCTTCTTGTTTATATATTTCTAGGTATCATTGGCCCAATATTGTATTTATCAAGACGGAGGATCCTGATTTACCTGCCTTCTACTTCGACCCTCTCATCAACCCCATATCTCACAGACACACTAACAAGGTAAATATAACATAAATCTATATGTTCATTGAAATTCTTATATTAGGAATGAAATTACATTGATGTATATGGAGAATGGATGGAGGTTCTATTATTACAGTTTGGTAAAAGTTCTTATCAAGTGCTTCTGTTAGCTGACAGGTTGAAATGCAAAAAGAATAATTATACTGCTGGGTTTGAAAGTTTTGGTTTAAACACAACATAAGACTTCCTATAATAAACCTCTTTACTTGACAGTGCTTTTTTCCCATATATAGCAGGGCTACTTCCTCTTTTGAAAATTCATCAGTCATGCATTTGTACCCTTATAATTTAAAATTTTTTATCAAGTTTGAAAATATGCTGTATTATTTTTCCCCAAAATTTAAAGGGAAGGTCTCTTCCCTCACCTAAAGAAATAACAGCTGCTTGATACCGTAGCAAATGCTAAGTCAAGCAAAATATATTGCTATATACATGGCAAGCTATTTGCCTTTCTCTTATTCAAGCAATTGTTGGTATGTTATGCTAAACTAGGTTATGCTAAGCTGTATGTGCAATCTAGAATGACCATTTGGCAGTCACTATACATGCACTATTGTAGACGCATTAATGGCATTAGAAAAAAAATTTACCAATATACTTCTTACAGAGCACAGATCCCCTACCAGATGATGATGAAGAGTTTGAGCTGCCGGAATACGTTCAGCCGTTCATGCATGACACACCTTTATACACCGATAACACAGCTAATGGCATTGCCTTACTCTGGGCTCCTAGACCCTTCAACACTAGATCCGGCCGCACAAGGAGAGCAATTGATGTGCCACTCGTGAAGTCCTGGTACCGGGAGCATCCACCAGCTGGCATGCCAGTAAAGGTTCGAGTCTCATACCAGAAACTTCTAAAGTATTATGTACTGAACGCCTTAAAACACAGACCGCCCAAGTCACAGAAGAAGAGGTACATGTATATCTTGTATATTAATTGTGTTGAAAATTTTTTAGAAACAAATGCAATCTAGTTACTAGTCAAGGTCAAAAAATTTATTTACTTCTACTTATTGTCAGAAAGTGAGTTACTTAATTTATATAAATAAAACCAAATTTATGCTGAAGACTATATCAGTATAAAGGAAGCTTTGTACACTTGTACCATAACTGTTCTAGCGACTATAGTAACATGTATGTTCACAGGTTTGATGGAAGTGTGCCGATGTGATTCTAGTATGACCAATGTTGTAGTAATGAGACAAAGCACTGGGTTAATTGTTCAAATTTCTAACAAAGGAATAATTACATATCTCTTCTTTGACTTTTCCCAGGTATCTGTTCAGATCATTTAAAGCTACCAAGTTTTTCGAGACAACGCAATTAGACTGGGTGGAGGTAGGACTACAAGTATGTCGTCAAGGTTACAACATGTTGAACCTCCTCATTCATCGTAAAAATCTAAACTACCTTCATCTGGATTACAACTTTAATCTTAAACCTGTGAAGACATTGACAACAAAAGAAAGAAAGAAATCTCGGTTCGGAAATGCTTTCCATCTGTGTCGTGAAGTGCTTAGGTTGACCAAGCTTGTGGTTGACAGCTTTGTACAGTACAGATTAGGAAATGTTGATGCTTTCCAGGTCAGTCATACAATGTTTTTAATAGTGCATCAAGTCAGGGTTGTCATTAATATTTTTTGCAGAAGGTTTGTTTTGAACTTGAGGCGGTCATTTCTGTCTTAATCATGCATAACAAAGAGTGTTTTCTTAATTTTGAGGCGGCCCATAATGCATTTGAGACAGGCATTTTGGCCTCCTGCCGCCTCTAAATGACAACCCTGCAAGTTTCATAATAGTTTTATTATTGGGTGCAATATTTCATTGATGCTTACCTTGCTTAAAGGTGTGTGGTGTCCAATATCTTGACCTAACCATTGTTGTGTCAAATTCTGCCAAAAATGTTATATCTGTCATCCTACTAGCTTATGGGAAGGACAGTGGTTCACCTAAGATGTGTGAATATGTCTTTAGCTTGACAATTGGAAGAAGAGGGAGGTCTGTTGTACTAGCCCTGGTGTGGGCTTTGCTGTCATTATTTGTTTAAATTTTTACATGCAAATTGTTATCTCCTTGGTCTCTATGATTATCTATCATGATGGGCACAGGACCTTTAACTCTGAGTTACCGGTACCTATCTACAGAGAAATGCTCATTTTATTTCTGTCACATGGAGAATAGTTGAGAGGGCTGTCTTACAGACAGCTCTTATTAATGCACTTCTTCCAGAAAGCTGGAAAATGCCATAAGATATGTCCAATACAATATGATGGGGATTTAAAAATCCATTGAAAAAGTGAAAAATTACTTGCCTTCAATATGAAATGGCTCGCAAAGTTTGACAATTTGACTGATTAGACTTCTATATAATCAAGTAATTTTGATGCATTCATTTGTTCTGAAGTTGATGTATTTTCAACTTTATACTGGGTTTTGAATAGTTTTTAACAGCATCTTATATCATGTGGTCTTGAAATGTATATTACAGTTAGCAGATGGTCTACAGTATGTGTTCTCCCATGTTGGTCAGCTGACTGGAATGTACAGATATAAATACAAGTTGATGAGGCAGATAAGAATGTGTAAAGATCTCAAACATGTTATATACTACAGATTTAATACAGTAAGTACATGTATATAGTGTGTTTTATGTTCCATTTAGCTCAATCACTAAAGATAAGAATAAATGAATGGTTCTATCCAGCTTGCTTACAGAACGTCGGTGGTTCTATTCAGGTTGCCATTTGTGCCTGAAATAATGCACGGATGGGGCACCTGAGGTCTTCCTCCACCAGTAAAGCTCGAAGGTTGCGATATGACCTATACTGTGTCGATGTGACGTATAACCCAAAAACAAAAACAAACAAAGGTGCGACCTGAAGTCGCCATTTGAACTTAACTGTGTTGGTGCGATAAAATACCCAACAAAAAAAATCAAAACAGAACAGATAGTTTTCATATTGTGTGTGCATACTCAATCTTAAGCTGTCATAGTTTGTTAAAATAGCATTATTGCCATGGAACTCAAAGAGGAAGGCCGAATTTTACAAGATTGTTTTGGAATGAATATTTAGATGCTTTGATTAAAATTTCATAATTAAGTCACTTATGTTGCAAAGATATGGTTTGGCTAGCAAGTTGTTTAGCAGTTGTAAAGCTTAGCGATATCCAATATCTTACTTATACATTTTAGAAGTGCATGCATTTAAATGTTAACAATGCTATCAAACAAATATGTGGTATTGAAGTGTTCAGAATTGAAATGTAATTTCTATGATTTACAGGGTCCTGTTGGTAAAGGTCCAGGTTGTGGTATATGGGCTCCAGGGTGGCGTGTATGGTTGTTTTTCATGCGAGGTATCACACCCTTACTAGAGAGATGGCTGGGTAACTTGCTGTCCAGGCAGTTTGAAGGTCGTCACTCTAAAGGGGTTGCTAAGACGGTAACTAAGCAACGTGTGGAGTCGCATTATGATCTAGAATTGAGGGCAGCAGTAAGTTATTGTTAAAATTATTTGAATCTTTGAATAACTCCCGTGAGATGATAATTTGAGTACAAAATAGATAATAGGATAAGGGCTTATTTAAATTATGAATTGTCTTTATGAAAATTTTCTGCAACACAAAGACAAATGTGCTATTTTGGTACTGAAATGACATGTATTTGGTCACGATATTGATTAAAAAAGCTAATTTATTGAAAGAAATATTTTGTCCTTTCAAAATAGGAAATGAGATTATAGTCATTAATATCAATCCAGTTAATGCATTGTTGTCAGGTGTTTACAGTTGTCAGTATCTTGTTTAGATATTTTTATATAAAAACAAACTTCTTGTTAACTCTCAACATAACAGTTACTCTATTGAAGTAGAAGTAAACTTGGTCGGTAGAATACAATAGAGGCATAAATGGTTTATATACATATGTTTGTTTTGACAGGTGATGCATGACATTTTGGACATGATGCCTGAAGGTATTAAACAGAACAAGGCAAGAACCATCTTACAGCATCTCAGTGAGGCGTGGAGGTGTTGGAAGGCTAACATTCCATGGAAGGTAAATAGTAAATGTATACAGATTGTACATACATGATAGTGTACCCTATTAACATTATAGACATTATTTAGTGCTGAATAAACTTTATGTGGTGTTATGTGATTTGATTAAACTTTTTTGGCATCTGTGGCCAAGTGTCTAGCTAATGAAAAGTCTGCCTGAAATGCATGGAATTCTCCCTCCACCAGTAAAACCGAAAAGTAGCCTTATGACCTAGACTGTGTTGGTGGACGTAAAATCCCAACTGAATAAAAGAATGATTATTACTTTGTTTTCATTGGGACCGAGTGGTTAACAATGTTGCTTAAGGCAGTGACGTGTCCCTATTCACTTAAGTTTGAAACTTGTTCTAAATTTTAGATTAATTCTCTCTAGGTTATTGTACATTTTAAATTTAGGAGGTTATTAGGTTTTTACCAAATTGCGACTTACAAAATTCATACATATTGAGAAAAAATGATTGCGTCATAGTTGCAATAATGTCAAAACAAAGCACTTTTATAATTTTATAAGAAATTGATACTGTTTGTTGTTGTTGTTGCCATTCCCTTGAAGTTCCCTTGAAATATAATTAAATTTAAGTAAAGAAAATCTTTTGAAAAAGTAATTTGTGTTAATCAGGTACCAGGATTACCCATCCCTATAGAGAATATGATCTTGAGATATGTGAAAGCCAAGGCAGATTGGTGGACAAACACAGCTCATTACAACAGGGAGAGAATCAGGAGGGGTGCAACAGTAAGTATATCTTACATTTGGTATGATATGGTTTAATAAACAACACTAAGATTTAAACATTACCCAGTTACTTTAAAAAAAGGGAGATAATTCAAAAATTTTGTCTTCTTGTTATTTCTTACTGCAATTCTTGCCAATAGATGTCATTCCAAGTTAGGAATTTGAAGCTGTTCAGCTTCATAAGGTTATACAATGTAATTGTGTCAAAAAAGAGATGTCAAAAAAGAGATAAACTGAATCCCTAAAAAAAAAACCTGCAGAAAACGACAAAATTGAAAATGTTGAAGGCTAGACTTGATTTAGCCTGTACTTGGACAATACTGGAAAAGTGCAAGTTGCCTTCCATGCCCCTAACGTGTCCATAAGCAGGATGCAACATTTTAACATGAAAATGGGGAAATTTTGATCATCTGCAGATGTGTTCATATGGCAAAGACTGGTTAATGATGCTGTTGTAAAAGGTCTGATGTACACCATGTGACTGGTTTACCCTCCCCATCTTTCATCACTATCATCACATCATCATTTATCATCACATTCATTCCCCATCATTTTGTAAATTGCATTATTGGGACTGGCTGGCGTAAGGTAACTGGCTAGAAAGTTTAAATGCATAGATATACAATGGTCTTGACTTGCCTCAACTTGAGAGTTTCCAACTTGTGTGGTATGGTCGTTGGACCAGACAGGGGAGTGTGGGAGACCAGACACATGGGGTATCAATGTGATCACAGTCTTTCTCTGAAACCAGTCTAAATTAAAACATAATATTTTGATTAATAATGCATCCTTACAATTTCTAACACTTTCCTGGTAAGCTAAATAATGAGAAAAGTTATGACTTTGGCCCTCATGTTTTCAAAATATTATGCATAGAAATTGGCAGTTCCTGTTGTAAGAAAGGAAAGGTAAGAACTGGTACAATCTTGTAACTACTGTGCAAGGTTTTGTTTTTTTTCTAAATCAATTATGAAATAATGATCTATAAGGAGTTATTACTGTTTAAATATGAGAACTATGGAATGGCATTGTTAAGTTCATGTTAATAAGCAGACAAAGTATATTTCAAGTATGATTTTTGAGTGAAGTCTATAATTCATTTATAGGTAGATAAAGTATATTTAGAGTATGATTGATTGGTAAACGTTTATGTTCTGGTTATAGGTAGATAAGACTGTATGTAAGAAGAATCTCGGCAGACTGACACGATTATATCTGAAGGCAGAACAGGAAAGGCAGCATAATTATCTCAAGGTTAGATTTATATCTTACTATCAAAGATTGAGTTGTTATTTATTTTTCTTCTTAACAAGGTTGTAAAGATGTAACTGGCAAAATATGCTACACAAATATGAACTGTACATTCAGGGTTATCATTATTAACTGATTGGCAATTCATATCATCGGTTGAAATGCTGTAAAAATTGGTTGTATTTTCAGGCTGTAGATTTAAATATCCATCTTGACCATATGCCAAATCGGTTTTCTTTGGCACATCTTTTGCCGCAAAGAAAAAAATGAAATCCCTGATATTCATTGTTTTTTGTGATCTTATAGTCATATATGATAAAAGTTTTAGTCTATTTTCTGTAACTAAAACATTGCATTTAAGAAAATTGAATAAAATTTTCCCAAATGAATAGATTTAACTGCTTTTTGTAGTGTTTTAATTGATTATGTCTTGCAGTCTCATTTAAATTAAATGGTATATGATTCAACTTGTGATTTTAGGATGGTCCATACATTACACCAGAGGAGGGTGTGGCTATCTACACAACAACTGTCCATTGGCTGGAGAGTAGGAGATTTTCTCCTATCCCTTTTCCTCCACTGTCATACAAGCACGATACCAAACTTCTTATCTTAGCTTTAGAAAGGTTGAAAGAAGCATACAGTGTGAAAAGCAGGTAATCATTGTTTGTCATGTTTTGTCATTTTTTTTCCTGCCAATTTTAAATCTGTACCTTCATCACTGATGCGGCATCTATGGCCGAGTGATTAAGGCCATTGACATAAAAGCGCTTGCCTCTTACTACTGTGTGTTCGAACCGCACAAGCTCGCTTGGATTTTGTCCTGTGAGAAAGCTATCCAGCTAGCTTATGGACCATCTGTGCCTTTCGATGGTTCTTCTCAGGTGCCCGATTGTGCCTGAAATAATGCACAGAGGGGTCACATGAAGTCTTCATCCAAACAAAATGAATGTAATAAAAAAAAAAAATCTTATGCTACATAAGTCGCTGATTGTTAATCAAGCTGAAGTAATGAATAAAGAAAGTTGATAAGCTGATGTAATATTTTGGTTTGTAGGTTAAACCAGTCACAGAGAGAAGAGTTGGGTCTCATAGAGCAAGCCTATGACAATCCTCACGAGGCCTTGTCCAGAATTAAACGTCATCTTCTAACACAGAGAGCTTTCAAAGAGGTAAATATTGAAATATGTTTAATATATTGTTCAGTTTTTGCCTAGGTAAAGACATAACTATTGCATTGTTTTGTCTTGGTCTGGTTGTTTTCCTACCAATACATATTTTTTTACAAAACAATTATTAAAACTTATGCTCTGTATCTGTTTGTAAAAATTTGTTTTATTGGTCGCATTTATTGACATGGTATTAAATATTAATACAACAATCTTGCATATTACATGGATTTTATAGTTGAATGATTTTTGGCTCATTAATGGCCCTTGAATTAAAAATCTTGTTTTAGGTTGTTAATGATTTTAGTGTCTCCTGCTACACAGTAGCTGCAACATGCAATTGGCTATAATTAGGCAAAACATGTGATCACTGATGGCTCTTGTTTTGTTATGTAGTTTAAAATTCTATTTAGAATACTGCTGATGAACTGGTATATATGTATATTGTTTAAATTTTAGACTGGTATTGAGTTTATGGATCTGTACAGTCACCTGATACCGGTGTTTGATGTGGAACCCCTCGAGAAGATAACAGACGCGTACCTGGACCAGTACCTGTGGTACGAGGCTGACAAGAGACGGTTGTTTCCTCCATGGATCAAACCAGCCGATCTAGAACCACCTCCCACTCTTGTATACAAATGGTGTCAAGGTAATGTATATTAGATATAGGAAAAAAAAGGGAAATTGAAATGTATTATTAAAGATCCTTTGTGTGACTACCTTTTTTATGCTCCCCGAAAAATTTCGGGGGAGCATATAGTCGTCGGGTTGTCCGTCAGTCTGTCAGTCCGTACGTACGTATGTCCCGAATTTGTGTCCGGCCCATAACTTTGTTATTTGAAGTTGGATTTTAAAATTATTTGACAGAAGTGATCACCATATTGAGACGACGTGTTCGGGGAGCATCACCGGCTCTTGTTGTAGTAATATTTAAGATTTCATACTATTCAAATGTTGCAAAGGTTTCCTTTTTGTGACTACCCTTATATAGTAATATTTAAGAGTTCATGCTATTCAAATTTGACAAAAGTTTCTTTTTTGTGACTACACTTATATAGTTATATTAAAGATTTCATGCTATTCAAATGTAACAAAAGTTTCTTTTTTGTGACTACACTTATATAGAGGATATTGAATGAGTGTAGTTTAATACTAAATTTATTGAACAAGTGGAATAAAATCATATTATACGAGCCTCTGGCGAGCATAATATTGTTTTATTCAACAAGTTCAATAAATTTAGTACCAAATCTACAGGAATATAATATTCTTTTTATCACATAAATAAAATAAGAACATTAAACTGTTAAAATAAGTAATTTTTCAATGACATGTTTATAGTGTAACGCTAACATTAGCGCGCTTTAACGCTATGTTTATATATAGAGCAAATGACGTCACATCAAAGTATTATTACACTAGTGTAATATCGTTTTTATTAAATGGCTTTATAACACTCCTGCGCCGCGGTTTATTGTGTCGCCTCTACGGAGTAGTGGCGACATATAGGGATCACTTCTCCGTCGTCTGTCTGTCCGTCTGTCTGTCTGTCCGTCTGTCCGTCCGTCACAAAACTTGTCCGGACTACCCCTCATAAACTACTGGTGCAATTTCATCCAAACTTTACAGGAATGATCAGTATCAAGTCTAGTTGTGCATATTGTCAGCATTTTCCGGTTCAATGATTTTTGTCAGAGTTATGGCCCTTTAATAATTTTTAATTTTAAAGTTTGTCCGGACTACTTCTCTTATACCACTAATGCAATTTCAATGAAACTTTACAGGATTGATCTGTAGCTCAAGTCCTTGCGCATATTGCACGGGTTTTCCGGTTGAATGATTTTTGGCCGAGTTGTGGCCCTTTGATAAAAAGGTGTTTTTTTCTGTGTGTTGCCAGATACACAATAGCTTGTCCGGACTACTCCTCATAAACTACTGGTGCAATTTCACCCAAACTTTACAGGAATGATCAGTACCAAGTGTATTTGTGCATATTGTCAGCATTTTCCGGTTCAATGATTTTTGTCAGAGTTATGGCCCTTAAATAATTTTTATTTTTAAAGTTTGTCCAGACTAGTTCTCTTATACCACTTATGCAATTTCAATGAAACTTTACAGGATTGATCTGTAGCTCAAGTCCTTGCGCATATTGCACGGGTTTTCCGGTTGAATGATTTTTGGCTGAGTTATGGCCCTTTGATAAAAAGGTGTTTTTTTCTGTGTGTTGCCAGATACGCAAAAGCTTGTCCGGACTACTCCTCATAAGCTACTGGTGCAATTTTATCCAAACTTTACATGATTGATCAGTACCAAGTCTAGTTGTGCACTGTCCGTCTGTCACAAAATTTGTCCCAACATGAAATTGGCCATTATGAGGCGACACATGTGATTACTGATCGCTCTTGTGTGATAAATAGTTATATTAAAGATTTCATGCTATTTAATTTTTACAAAAGTTTCTTTTTTGTGACTACCCTTATATAGTTATATTAAAGATTTCATGCTATTCAAATGTTACAAAAGTTTCTTTTTTGTGACTACACTTATATAGTTATATTAAAGATTTCATGCTATTTAATTTTTACAAAAGTTTCTTTTTTGTGACTACCCTTAAAAAGTAATATTAAAGTTTCATGCTATTTAATTTTTACAAAAGTTTCCTGTGGGTAACTAAACTTATATAGTAATGATTAAGATTTCATGCTGTTTTAAGGGTTACAAAAGTTTCCTTTGTGTGACTACCCTGATATTATTTTACTATCATACTTCAGGCATCAACAACTTGCAGGATGTATGGGACACAGCAGAAGGAGAGTGTAACGTGATGATGGAGACAAAGTTTGAGAAGATGTACGAGAAGATAGATTTGACACTACTCAACAGATTGTTACGTTTGATCGTAGACCATAATATTGCTGATTACATGACAGCCAAAAACAATGTTGTTATCAACTATAAGGTGCTTGTACACTCTGACATACTCTTTGTCTTGATTTTGAATTTCTTTTTGTCTATTTTGAATTTCAGTAAATTCTGATGAATTCGAATATATTACATCATATATAAGATATTTAACATCATCTTAAGCTATTTGAAGCAGCATTTTGTCTTATGAGCAGGGAACAGTTCTCTACTGCACATGTGCTCTATCCAATTCAAATTTAAGGATAAATGATGTTTCCTCATCAGAATCTAGGCATAAATGCTTTTTTTGAATAGCTGAAAATGATGTCACATTCTGTATGATATGACCATACTGTTGTAATTTTAGGTATATTAGTATTAGGCTACATTGTTAATAAAGCCTGTAGTTATACTACCTGCATGTCATTTTAGTTAACAGATTTTTAGTCAAAACATGTTTACGTCCCTTGATCGCCTTAAAATTACATTTAAGAGGCTCTGTAAAGGATAAATTCTTTTTTTGAATAAGCTGGTTTTGGATTGAATGTATAGATAGAGTATCTAACCTGATAAAATCTTAACTCCTAGCTGAGACATTCAAAAAATAATTGCCCCCTTTTGTTGAATTAGATATAAAATAAGAATAAATGTGTTAACTTTTTGTGTCATTTTCAGAATAACCTGATACTATTGACTATAAATCATAACTTTGTCTTTTATAGGATATGAACCACACAAATTCATATGGTATTATTCGGGGTCTACAGTTTGCTTCGTTCATCACCCAGTATTACGGACTGGTACTCGACTTGCTGGTACTCGGCTTGATGCGAGCCTCTGAGATGGCTGGTCCCCCTCAGATGCCCAACGCCTTCCTGCAGTTCCAGGATGTTAATACAGAGGCGGCCCATCCAATTAGGCTGTACTCAAGATATGTGGATAGGATCCATATATATTTCAGGTATAACAGTATAACAAACAATAAATAGTGTCTCATCTGTGAATTGTTGTGTCATGGGGGGGGGGGGGGGAGCAATGCATAAAAAACAATGGATAAAAAACAGTGCATAATTATAAAAATGCTGAAAATTTTTGTACTAAACTACATACCCAATTTTCTTTTAAGGTTACTATGTTTAATTTATTTTATCATGAAGAAAAATATGTTTTAAGTGTAGTCATAGCTAATTGTTGACTTAGTATGGAAAAGGTTTTATAAAACTTACATTGAAGGATTAAACTTTATGATATTGGTACTCTTTGTTAAAACTGTTAGAAAATTTCCACATACAGTAAACTGCACATATAGCGAACACGGTTATAGCGAACTTCCGGTTATAAGGAACAAAATTGTTTGGCCCGAATTTTGCCCTTCTTTATTTCATGTAAAAAATGACGGTTACAGCGAACACGGTTATAAGGAATTATCGCTTATAAGGAACTCATTTTTTAGTCCCAATGCCATAAAAAGTACTGAAAATTACACTTTTATAACGAACTCCAAAATATCGGCTATCCGTGAACAGGTCACGCATTTTCTATCATCGTTTTCATCGGCACAGAGTAAAACTTGGCCGAATGTAGCGGATACATTAGGAACAATGAATGACGATGACAGTCAATCATCCGAAGACGAGATCTATTTAGATGATCTGCCGGTTGTGTCAAAGAATGAAGCTATTGATTGTTTGCACAAGATTAGGTCATATTTCGAGTCTAATGCACATGTTAGAGAAACAGTTTTTAAAAGTTTATTGGATATTTAATTAAACCTGAAGAGTTGTAAACATTCCCAAACTAAATTTAGCGACTTCTTCAAAGCAAAGTGATTATTTTTGTGCATGATACTGTATTGTTAATAAATAACAATATTGCATATATGGTTCATATCATATAATTATCTTATAGATATATTTATACATAAAAAATATATTAAAAAGAAACAACATTGCAATTATTCCTTTTTTTCTTTATTGAATCAATATAAGGGAGACAACAATGACGGACCCAAAAGTTATTTCTCTTAATCAAATGATCTTCAAAATGGAGGACGATGGTAAACAATTAGTTCGTTATATGTAAAACTGTTCGCTAAAACTGTTCTGATACAAGGAACTAATTCGCTATATGCTTACAAGGAACTCCGGATATAAGGAACAGATTTTGAATGTCCCAATGAGTTTGTTATAAGCGGAGTTTACTGTATTCATTTGAGATGTTTGATATTAAGCTGAAGATTTTACAGCAAATATTCTAATTACATTTTTTGTATTTTAGATTTTCAGCTGAGGAAGCTCGTGATCTGATACAGCGTTATTTAACAGAACATCCTGACCCTAACAATGAGAACATTGTGGGCTACAACAACAAGAAATGCTGGCCGAGAGATTCTAGAATGAGGCTAATGAAACATGATGTCAACTTGTAAGTTATTTACTCAAATAATTGTGTGGTTTAAAGATACTATGTAATTTATGCTTTGATATGTTCATTATGTGAGGTTCATTTAAAACTTACCTATAACAGATTTAGTTAGAAAATGACTTATGCGAAGAATCTATGCATTGACCACATAGGGGGAAAGAAAAGATGTAAGAATAAATATCTGTTTGCTCCTATGCCAATAAATCATGGAAATATTGATTTAAGATTTGACAAATTTAATCATGGTGACAACGTCTTTATTCATAATGATAATCAATTAGTAATTTGTTCTCGGATACAACCTACCTGCGGACAAGAGCTTCCATTTTCGTACATTAAAATGTGACTATGGCCCCTGGTTTGAGCTTTAAGATAGAATGAACAAAATAAAGGAAATCTGACCAGTAAACAAGATTTTTATATCTTAGTAATTCTTAATGTCTTAAGTTGTGACGATAACTTTCAACTGTATAAATGGAAAACTTTAATATTACTGAGGTAGGGCAGTGTTTTGGGATATTTTTATTTCTTAATAATTCTTAATGTCTTTATGATGTGATGATAAGTTTAAGGAATGTATAAATTGAAAACTCTACTACTTTATTTAACGAATGTTTAAATGGAATACTCTACTACTTTATTACAGAGGTAGGGCAGTGTTTTGGGATATCAAGAACAGATTACCTCGATCTGTGACAACTATAGAATGGGACGGCAGTTTTGTTTCTGTATACAGTAAAGACAATCCCAACTTATTATTTAACATGTGTGGATTTGAGTGTAGGATTTTACCCAAGTGTAGAACAACACATGAAGAGTTTACACACAGGGATGGAGTGTGGAATTTACAGAATGAGGTATGTCATGTATAACTGTCAAGTTAATAAATGTCTGATACTTACCTGTATGTAGCGCTTAATCAGTATATGTTTCAGATAGGTTGTTATAGTTGCTTGATTTGCTTGCTCTGTTTGACCAATAGGTCCAAAGTGCCCTAGGTGAAAGGAATGTCTTATTTGTGGAAAAGTTAAAAGTAATTATAATGTATGAGGGGTAATTGTCAATTTATCATTAAACGAAAAAAATTGTGGTCAGTTGGTCCAACAAATTTGGAATTTCCTAGATGGGAGTACATGTCTTTTTTAAGACAGTTGAAATACATACATAACTGAATTATTAGGCACTGCAAAGTAATGTATCTAGAACATTGGTATAACTGTTGGTTCATAGCTGTAATCAAACAAAAATTGTCAGTAAGTAAATTTTATATCATTTTGATTTATCAAAATATTTTGATTATTAAATATTTGGATTTTTTGCTTCCATTCATCTCATTGGAGTATTTAGTCCCTATTATACTCCTTTGAACCCTTTAAGGTACATCTACATCATATAAAACACTTAAATATTTTTTTTTGATTTAATTTTTGTTTTCACACACAACTTTAAGGTAAAGTGATGAATAATAAATAATGTTTTTGTTTTGTCCCATGATATAGGTAACTAAAGAGCGTACAGCGCAGTGTTTCCTGAGGGTAGATGATGAGTCTATGAACAAGTTCCATAATCGTGTCAGACAGATCCTGATGGCATCCGGATCCACAACATTTACAAAGGTTTGTTTCCAATACATAAAATATGAATTCTTGGTGTTCACTGTTAAACGATGGTTTTGACACTTTGGTTTTTAGCCAAGTTACTGTAAAAACTTGTTGAAATTTTTCAGTTTTTGCAAGTTTCTATTTTGTTTTTTAAAACCAAACTGTTCATGTTAATACATTGGGACATTATATAAAGATCAGTTTAAACAGATTTTAAGAAAATTTAAGTGGACATTTTTGATGTTGCTCTATAGAATCTTCTTGATTTTAAACTAGTATACAATGCAATGCTTATACAAAAATCAATTTATTTTTTTAATTTTACAATATTTCAGATTGTAAACAAGTGGAACACAGCTTTGATTGGATTAATGACCTACTTTAGAGAGGCTGTAGTCAACACACAGGAACTGTTGGACCTACTAGTAAAGTGTGAAAACAAGATTCAAACCCGTATTAAGATCGGTCTCAACTCTAAAATGCCCAGCAGGTTCCCTCCTGTAGTCTTCTATACACCAAAGGAGTTGGGAGGTATACCTAGAACTATTATACTTACATTATTTTGCCACTTATCAGTCTGTGATTTAACATATTTCATTTTAAAAGAACAAATGCCTGAAATATTTTTAGATGATGAGTGAACACCATATGTTTCAATGTCATTCTAGAGAATGTCCTGAACTCTGCAAATGTGGTGTTTTCCCAGCAAATCCTGGGATAAAGCAACTTTCAACAGTTGCATCTTGATAAATATATTGATAAGTGTAACACTTGAAGCGCTACTGTGAACAGTATTGCACCATGGAGCTTTAAGCGAAAAAAAATGTTTCTTCCCTGTACTAGATGGGAAAAATCAAAATGTGCTGCGTTCAGGGTTACATATTTTGGATCGTGACTTCGTAAATCTCAGTAGATTAGAAAATTTGGAAATAATTATGCTTGTTTTGGTTTGTACAATGTACATTTATATTTGCACGTAAACCTTTTTATATATATATATATACCTTGTGTTATACCTCATAGAATTAATAAAACAAAAAATGAGTCAACAAAAGTGTTAGATACAATAAACAAGTCAATGGTCAGATAGTTTTCTTTAGCTATTCAATGTTTGTTTAAATATAATATTTCTACCCTATTGTGTTTATTTCCCCATGTCAGGTTTGGGAATGTTGAGTATGGGACATGTTTTGATACCTCAGTCAGATCTGAGATGGTCCAAGCAGACAGATGTGGGTATCACACATTTTAGGTCGGGTATGTCTCATGACGAGGACCAGCTTATCCCTAACTTGTACAGGTATCTAGAACTAACTACTTAATTTAATTGCTTATGTTTTGTCTATCAAGATTTATTATTAGCCTGCCTAGTAGAATAAAATATATAAAACTTTTGTGTTACAATATCTGCTTTAAAGATGTGTAAAGTTTTGAGCTATGAAGCAAGATTTCTAATTTTTCAAAGAAGCCTCTTGCAGGACAATGGTATTACATTAGTGCCTGAAATAATGCTGGAGATTTTCTGTCTAGAAAGTTGCCATATCTTGGCTTTCATAGTGTTGTCTCCACTATAAGAAAATAATATAAAAAGAAATTTGAGTAAGTATAGTGGATGGTTAAATAAAGTCTGCATTTGATCTGAACATTTTTGGTTTGACATTGAAGTCAACTTGCAAAAATGTTTTTGTTATCTTTGTCAATTAAGTTAAATGTCTTGAATATGGTAGCATTTGTAAATAAATAGATTCATTAACTGTTTATGATGCAATCAAGTATTTTATTGACTATTTGAAAAGTAAACTTATTTTTTCTATCTTGCTAGATATATTATGCCATGGGAAAGCGAGTTCATAGATTCCCAGAGAGTATGGGCGGAGTATGCTTTGAAGAGACAGGAGGCCAACGCCCAGAACCGTCGTCTAACCCTCGAGGACTTGGAGGACAGCTGGGACCGTGGTATACCTAGGATTAACACCCTCTTCCAGAAGGACAGACACACCCTCGCCTATGACAAGGGCTGGAGAGTGAGAACCGAGTTCAAAGCTTATCAGGTATAGTTGTGACAATATAATGTCCTTAATGGGAAGAATGATGTCTGGCGAATTATGATTTGCCCGTCTAAAATCATGGCTTAACTGCACATTTAAAATGAAAAACTCCAATTTAAAGAAAAAATAAAAAATATTTTGAATATTCATAAGGAATGCAAATTTCATTTACATCCCTTCATGAAACACGTGCCTGTGGAAAATAATAAATTAATTGCACTTTAAAAACAATTCCTTTGAATATTTATTAAGGAATGCAAATATTTGACTTTTATTTACATCCCTTTGCATTGTTAAGATCTTTACAAAATTTTTGTATGAAATACAGACTATCTGGTGTGTTTTGAAATGAGACTTTCATCAATATATTTCAATTTTCTTTCCAGGTTTTGAAGCAGAATCCATTCTGGTGGACACATCAACGTCACGACGGTAAACTGTGGAATTTGAACAACTACAGGACAGATATGATACAAGCTCTCGGTGGTGTTGAGGGTATATTAGAACATACTCTGTTCAAGGGGACATACTTCCCTACATGGGAAGGTCTCTTCTGGTATGTACCTATTTGTGTTACATTAGATATTACTGGTTATATGCTTTATGTTGTGTTATGCCATATGAAGTATTGAATTGAATATAAATCCAAAAGGAAATATTGTATTAAATTGGATTTCCTTATGACGGATTGTACTGACATTTTGTTAAATAGGCTAGAAGTTAACATTGATGATGTGAAGAAAAGTGTATTGTCAAAAGTTTGCTCTTAATTTTGATTGAACTTGCTGAGATGTATCAAGATGAAAATTTTGAAGTTGATCAACCAGTCAGACTGTATGGATGTGCTAACTGATCTGGTTTGGTACCTGTTGCTAAGCTTTGGTTGTTTAATTCAGGAGATATAAATATAAATCTAATTATCATACAGTCTGTGGCTGAGTGGTTAAGGTCTTGGGTATTCAAACCACTTGCCACTCACTAATGCGGGTTTGAATCCGTCTAGGGACTTTGGATTCTGTCATTTGAGAAAGCTATCCAGCTTGATTACGAAAGGTTGGTGGTTCTACTCATGTGGCCGTTTGTGCCTGAAAAAATGCTTAAAGTGGCACCTGAGGTCTCCCTCCACCAGTACAGCTTAAAAAGTTGCTGTATGACCTTTACAGGGCGACCCATAAAAAAATTTAATACACTGACTGTATGACAGGAAAATCTTCTGATCTTTACATGAGAAGTTTTGGAATGATTATTACCAGACTGGTTCTCTTTTAAACTGTAAAAGTAAGAGATGAAGAACATTTTCATCTCGTTCAAATGATTACCAGATGACCCTTGAAAATGTGTTCATTTGGAGCCTTACACAAATAAAGGTGGAAAATAAACAATATTTACAGCTGCTATCCTTAAGGAACATAACAAAGAAATTAGATTTGTACATCTCTATAGTATTACACTATCATTCGTATATTAACAGGGAAAAGGCAAGCGGTTTTGAGGAGTCTATGAAGTACAAGAAGCTAACCAATGCACAGAGATCCGGTCTGAACCAGATTCCTAACAGAAGATTTACACTCTGGTGGTCTCCTACAATTAACAGAGCTAATGTAAGTTTTCTTGAATCCTTTCCAGGTTGATAATGTGTAAAAAGAAAACACATCTGGTTTAAATTTGACAAGTTTACTAGTTACAGATTTTAAAACCAGCATGTCTCCACATTCATGCAAATTGGCATGAAAGTTTTTAAAAGGTTAATAGAAAAAAACAACCTGTAATACTGTCAAATAAACAAAAAAATAGTTACTTACACATTGCAAGTGGCGAAAACTACTCCCAAAGAAGTCAGAATATGCAAAAGTAGCCCTTACTGCATTAGTCACAATAGAAATATGGTGTTAAATACTGCAAAATCAGGCATTAAACACATATAACATGTAAATTATTACTTTAATCTTGATTTATTTTTATGCCACCGCAGCATCTGCGATGCGGTGGCATATAGCGATTCACCTGTGTGTGTGTGCGTGTGTTTGTGTGTGTCTTTGTGTGTGTGTTATATAGATTATATAGTGAACTTAAAAAATCTTCTTGTGAAAAACCACTAGTCCAATATCAACCAAACTTGGCAGGATTGTTCCTTGGGTGAAGGGCTTCCAAAGTTGTTCAAAGAATTTCATTCCATGCAGAAATCTGGTTGCCATGGCAACCAAAAGGAATTATAAGAATAAATTTAAAAAATCTTCTTGTAAAGACCCAAAAGGCCTAGAGCTTAGATATTTTGCATAAGGCATTGTCTGGTAGACCTCTAACAATATTGCTCAAATTATAGCCCTGGGGTCAAAATTGGCCCCGCCCCGGGGGTCATTGATTTTCACTATGTACATATAGTAAAAACTTAAAATACCTTCTTGTAAAAAACCAAAAGGCCTAGAGCTTAGATATTTTGCATAAGGCATCGTCTGGTAGACCCTTACCAAGATTGTTCAAATTATAGCCCTTGGGTCAAAATCGGCCCCGCCCCGGGGTCATTGATTTTCACTATATGTACATATAGTAAAAACTTAAAACACCTTCTTGTAAAGACCCAAAATGCCTAGAGCTTATATATTTTGCATAAGGCATTGTCTGGTAGACCTCTACCCAGATTGTTCAAATTATAGCCCTGGGGTCAAAATCGGCCCCGCCCCGGGGGTCATTGGTTTTTCTTATATGTATATAGTAAAAACTTATAGTAAAAACTTCAAAAAAAAATCTTCTAGCAATTGACAAATGCTAGAGGTTAGATATTTTGCATGAAACATTGTGTAGTAAACCTCCAGCAAGATTGTTCAAATTATAGCCCTGGGGTCAAAATTGCCCCCGCCCTTGGGGTCATTGATTTCAATATATTCATATAGTAAAAAATAAATAAATCTTACTGTCTGAAGGTACAAGGCATAGAGCTTTAATGTTTGTTAAATAATATCATCTAAAGGTACTCTACAAAAGTTAATTCAAATTTTGCCTCTTGTGTCAAAATTAGCCCCGCCCCCGGTGGCCATAGGTTTTCCTTATTTGTATATAGTAAAAACTTAAAAAATCATCTTCTCTATATTTACAAAGGCTAGAGTTAAGATATTTTGCATGAAACATTGTGTAGTGAACCTCTTGCAAGATTGTTCAAATTATAGCCCTGGGGTCAAAATTGGTTCCGCCCGGGGGTCATTGATTTTCATTATGTACATATAGTGAAAATATAGAAAATATTTTTGTCTGAAGGTACAAGGCATAGAGCTTTGATGTTTGATATATAATATCATTTATAGGTCCTCTACCAAAGTTGTTCAAAATATTCCCCAGGTGTCAAAATTGGCCCTGCCCGGGGGCAGTGATTCTCATTATGTACACATAGTAGAAACAGAAAATAAAACAAATGTTTTCTGAATGGGAGAAAGCTATAGCTTAGATATTTGACCTGAAATGTTGTTTGGTGGACCTATATCAAAATTGTTTTGAATTAAACCCTTGGGTCAAAATTATGCATTGCCCAAGGGGACAGTGACCTACTTTCTTGTCCTTTGATGTACAGCAATGACATTTTGACCATGTGCACAGTTTTAGTTGTAAAATTGAACTTTGATATCAGGTGACCTAGATTTTGATGATGTGACCTACTTTCTTGTCCTTTGATGTTCAGCTATGAAATTTGAACCATGTGGTGGCATAGCATTTTTCTCAAATGCAATCTTGTTTTTTTAGCTCATCTGTCACAAAGTGACAGGGTGAGCTTTTGTGATCGCTTTTCGTCTGGCGTCCGTCCGGCGTCCGTCCGTAAACTTTTGCTTTAAATGACATCTCCTCATAAACCACTGAGCCAATTTCATCCAAACTTCACAGGAATGTTCCTTTGGTGGTCACCTTTAAAAATTGTTCAAAGAATTTAATTCCATGCAGAAAAATCTTTAAATATCTTCTTTTAAACAACCCTAAGAGCTAGAGCTTAGATATTTGGCATGAAACATCTTCTAATGAGTGTCTACCAAGTTTGTTCAAATAAAAGCCCTGGGGTCAAAATTGGCCCCGCCCCGGGGGTTCATTGATTTTCCCTATATGCATATAGTAAAAACTTAAAAAATCTTCTTTTAAAGAACCATAAGAGCTAGAGCTAAGATATTTGGCATGAAACATCTTATAGTGAGTGTCTACCAAGTTTGTTCAAATAAAAGCCCTGGGGTCAAAATTGGCCCCGCCCCGGGGGGGTCATTGATTTTCCCTATATGCATATAGTAAAAACTTAAAAAATCTTCTTTTAAAGAACCGTAAGAGCTAGAGCTAAGATATTTGGCATGAAACATCTTCTAGTGAGTGTCTACCAAGTTTGTTCAAATAAAAGCCCTGGGGTCAAAATTGGCCCCGCCCCGGGGGGTCATTGATTTTCCCTATATGCATATAGTAAAAACTTAAAAAATCTTCTTTTAAAGAACCGTAAAAGCTAGAGCTAAGATATTTGGCATGAAACATCTTCTAGTGAGTGTCTACCAAGTTTGTTCAAATAAAAGCCCTGGGGTCAAAATTGGCCCCGCCCCGGGGGGTCATTGATTTTCTCTATATGCATATAGTAAAAACTTAAAAAATCTTCTTTTAAAGAACTGTAAGAGCTAGAGCTTAGATATTTGGCATGAAACATGTTCTAGTGAATGTCTAACAAGTTTGTTCAAATAAAAGCCCTGGGGTCAAAATTGGCCCCGCCCCAGGGGGTCATTGATTTTCCCTATATGCATAAAGTAAAAACTTAAGAAATCTTCTTTTAAAGAACCCAAAGAGCTAGAGCTAAGATATTTGGCATGAAACATCTTCTAGTGAATGTCTAACAAGTTTGTTCAAATAAAAGCCTTGGGGTCAAAATTGGCCCCGCCCCAGGGGGTCATTGATTTTCCCTATATGCATATAGTAAAAACTTAAAAAATCTTCTTTTAAAGAACCGTAAGAGCTAGAGCTTAGATATTTGGCATGAAACATCTTCTAGTGAATGTCGAACAAGTTTGTTCAAATAAAAGCCCTGGGGTCAAAATTGGCCCCGCCCCAGGGGGTCATTGATTTTCCCTATATGCATATAGTAAAAACTTAAAAAATCTTCTTTTAAAGAACTCAAAGAGCTATTGCTAAGATATTTAGCATCAAACATGTTCTAATGTGTGTCTACAAAGTTTGTTCAAATAAAAGCCCTGGGGTCAAAACTGGCCCCGCCCCGGGGGTCATTGATTTTCCTTTTACGTGTATAGCAAAAACTTAAAAATCTTCTTTGAAAAAACCCAAATAGCTAGAGTTTAGATATTAAGCATGAAACATCTTTAAGTAAATATCTACAAAGTTTGTTCAAATAAAAGCCCGGGGGTCAAAACTGGCCCTGCCCGAGGGGTGTCATTGTTTTTAACTATATGTGTATAGTAAAAACTTAAAAAATCTTCTTTTAAAAAACCCAATGAGCTAGAACTTAGATGTTTTGCATGAAACATCTTCTTATGGGTGTCTACCAAGTCTGTTCAAATAAACAAATAAAAGCCCTTGGGTAAAAATTGGCCCGGGGGGGGTGGGGGGCTATATACAGGCGAGCGACCTCAGGGCCATCATGGCCCTCTTGTTTACTTTTTTTTTTTTTTTTCTGAAAATCATAAATCTTTTTTTCTCAAGTTAGATTTTCTTAAACTATTTTGTCTCATTTGGAGGCTGCTTTAGGATAAAAGATTCGGTACTGTAATAATATGATAATCAAAATTAAGCTATACTGCATTTCCTTTTAAACGATCATTATATAGTTATCATTGTTTATTTCAGGTATATGTAGGTTTCCAGGTACAGCTAGATCTGACTGGTATTTTCATGCACGGCAAGATCCCCACGCTGAAAATCTCATTGATCCAGATATTCAGGGCTCATTTGTGGCAGAAAATACACGAGAGTGTTGTCATGGATCTCTGTCAGGTATGTAGGTTATATTGTATGAGTTACGGTATAAGTGGTTAATATTTGCGACTCAGAAATATTTGCGATTTTTGAGCATTGAAATTATTGGCAAATATTGCACAAAAATTATTTTTTCTTTTTTTCAGCAAACTTTCTAATATCATTTGAAAACAAGTTTTCATACAGCATCTTACATGAATAAGTTTGACTGTTTAGGTACTAAGATTAATTTTTCTCATAGCTTGTCACAAATCACAAATGTTATAATGAAACAAAATATGTGTTAAAATGTGTAATGAGGTCCTATATCAAACTAGCAATGTATATTTATACCCCCGCACAACAAAGTTGTAAGGGGGGTATACTGGAATCAGCTTGTCCGTCCGTCCGGCTGTCCGTCCGTCCGGCCGTCCGTCCGTCCGGCCGTCGGTTTTTTCTTGTCCGCCCAATAACTTAAGATTCCTTTGACCCTTAGTCTTCATATTTGGCATGGAGGTTAGTCATGATTAGTAGATGACCCCTATTGATTTTGAGGTCACTAGGTCAAAGGTCAAGGTCACAGGGGCCTTGACTTCAAAAAGCTTGTCCGCCCAATAACTTAAGATTCCTTTGACCCTTAGTCTTCATATTTGGCATGGAGTTTAGTCATGATAAGTAGATGACCCCTATTGATTTTGAGGTCACTAGGTCAAAGGTCAAGGTCACAGGGGCCTTGACTTCAAAAAGCTTGTCCGCCCAATAACTTAAGATTCCTTTGACCCTTAGTCTTCATATTTGGCATGGAGGTTAGTCATGATTAGTAGATGACCCCTATTGATTTTGAGGTCACCAGGTCAAAGGTCAAGGTCACAGGGGCCTTGACTTCAAAAAGCTTGTCCGCCCAATAACTTAAGATTCCTTTGACCTACAGTCGTCATATTTGGCATGGAGGTTAGTCATGATAAGTAGATGACCCCTATTGATTTTGAGGTCACTGGGTCAAAGGTCAAGGTCACAGGGACTTTGACTTCAAAAAACTTTGTCTGCCCAATAACTTTTGATTCCTTTGACCCACAGTCTTCATATTTGACATGGATGTTGATCATGATTAGTAGATGACCCCTTTTGATTTTGAGGTCACTGGATCAAAGGTCAAGGTCATAGGGACTTTGACTTCAAAAAGTTTGTCCACCCATTAACTTAAGATTCCTTTGACCCACAGTCTTCATATTTGGTATGGATGTTGATCATGACTATAAGGTGACCCCTATTGATTTTGAAGTCACTGGGTCAAAGGTCAAGGTCACAGGGACCTTGACAAAAAAAAGCTTTTCTTCTCAATTGCTAAAGAATGTCCTGTCCGCAATGTATTTATTTTGACATTTTCACATTTGAAGCATGTAGAATACATAACTTAGCAATGCACTGGCTTAGTAACCTCAGATTTGGCAGGGAGGTTGTCCTTGAGCTCTAAATGGCCACTGTTGATTCTGACAAAGTGGTATGCGGGGGTATTCACGCCATGATAGTGGCAGTTCTAGTTCAAACTGTTATAGATAATAAAGGTATTAAACAACTGAATAGAATTACTACAATAATAGCATATTCTAAACATGTACCTGCTTAATTAAAGATAGCAGAAAAACAGTATTAAATTCAAGAAATCATATTTTCGCAAATATTTCTGCATGCATTGTCATTCGCAAAAGTTTTGTGACGCATATATATATCCACTTTTACAAACAATATACTTATATATCATATACAGTCTACTTCACTTACAACTAGATCCCTTCTTATAAACATCTATTTTCCTTTCATTTTGTACTGTTAATAGCAAGATCGCTTAAGTGGGATATTGATTACAACTTGCATATATTTGCTGCCCAATGCGTGAATTTTCACAAGTTTAAACAATGTCGTAAGTTTGGCATGTTTTCTGTATAAGTTTATCTTGTTGCGTAAATGATGATATATTTGGCACGTTTTCTCTAACAGTTTCTGGCCTTGCGAAAATGATGGTCAATTAACAAAGCAATTATTGAGCAATTATCAGTCAAAGGTATCAGCCTTGTTTCAATTGCCTTGTGGTTAAGAATGTTGACTTTAAACCACTTTCCCCCTCACATCTGCAGGTTTGAATCCCAACAGGGATTTTGGACATTTTATATGATTATGCTATTGTCGTATAACGTAGGAAGAACTCACGGATGTAACATACTTTTAATATACAAATACAAACACACATGTGAACGAGTGGAATACCAAAGTCGAACTACCCTCTGACTGAGAATAGTATATATCTAATATCAACCTGTCCTAAGGACATTTTATAATGTATATAAATACACACGTTTTAGAGTTACATATATAAATCATCCTGACATAAGGTCAGTCCGTATGCATCCTGCACTATAATACTCATAAATCATGTCATGCTCCATAGTGCACATTAAGAAATAAAAACCCTAATATATGTATATACATGTTGACTTGTCATTCTTTTTGAATATAGCATGTATGACTAATTAGCCTGTGCAACCAGCTATACGACACTATCCCGCTAGATTACAGAATGTTGGTGGTTCTGCTCTGTCGGTACACAGCACAATCGACTCATAGTGCTTGATAGCAAAAGAGCCTTGATAAT
>NW_026861505.1:0-25936 GCF_026571515.1 Ruditapes philippinarum
AAATACTGTTACCCGAGGCGTAGCCGAGTATTTATACTCGGATGATATTTTTACTGTTACCCACAAACCCATGTGTTATTTATTTTATTACCCCGAACAAATACTGTGATGATCTGAATTTGGCAACTAAATCTAACTGTAACAAAAATAAGCCAAGAGAAGCAATAACTAAACTGTCCTTACCTTGCAAGTTTTATGCACTGTAGGCCTACTTGAGAAGCTGTTTTTCTTTTATTCTTTAGGCAAGTGATGATATCTACCAGTCATAAACATAAAATAAGCTGTGTTTTATTCAGAAAACAAAACACTAACCCATTTATAAGGTTATGATCTGTGTAATCTGATCCTTCTGCAATCAGAATATTCTTCGCATGGTTTTTGACAAAGTGCATTTAGAAAATAACGATGATATCCTATAGATGTATGTCCACCAACTCTATCTGTAACGTTTCACTGGTTAAAATTGTTAAATTATCCTTTGTTGCATGCTCTAATTGTCTGCATGTTCCAGTTTGACACAAAATTATTTACATTACAATTACTTCAATTACTTTACGTTGAAAACGGATGTTTCCTGTTGACTTTTCAACAAAAAGATATTTAATACGCGAAAGGGACTCTAGGGTGCAAAGAACTAAATTTTATCAGAGTAATAGTTACTTTGGCGATGCCCTATCGTCGAAAATAAGAATGAATCGAGAAAAAAATGGCGGTCATTTTATTTCATTTTATTAAGAAAATAGACCACGTGACCAGATTTTATACTGTTAAAAAATACTGTTACCTATGTAACAGTACAAAATTCGTTGTCACGTGGTACACTTGCATTAACAGTAAGAATAACTCCCAGAGGCCTATAGGAAATTAGCATTACGAAAAAAGTGAGAGGTAATAATACAAAATTCTTAGTGACGTGGTACACTTGCATAAACAGTAAAAATAACTTCCAGAGGCCTATGGGAAATAAACATTACGAAAAAATGAGGGGTAATAAAATATTCTGTCCCAGCCCCAACATTGTGATCTCTGTTTGTACTGACAATTCCAAAATTTTTCGAGAGAGTATCACATCATTTTGTTTGACATGCATAAAGTTTATCTGAATGTGTATGCATTTTATACTGCATAAATAATGTTTTTCAATAATTTGTGAATAATATCTCAAACTTTTATTATTGTAATATAAAGCTCAACGATAATATTCAGAATTCCAATAATATTCGACTGTAACTTAATTAAGACGCAATTTTTTCCTTAATTTTTTCAAAAATTTTGATTTAATTATTTTCGTTATGAGCGACTTATATTTTTTCTTTATTGACATCACTTCAACGGAAGTTGTTGCCAAGGGTAACTGATGGGGTTGACGGAGAGCTTTATTGTTGAACTTTGCTGTTGTCGTAAAACAATTGAAATCGTCCCAGTATAAAACCTGTCCAGAGTCGGAACACAATACACCGTAACACCAGTTCTGGCCTTTATCCTCTCCTTGATCAATTTCCGTCCCCTGGAAGAAGATGTTTGTAAAACATCCGATTTTGGGGTTGGGAGGTGTGGAGGGGGTAGTCGTGAAATGTGCTCGGGTTAGAACCCCAAATTTAAATTTCCCCACAATTATATGACCCGATTCGCCACAGATTGTGCCAAAACACCAATTTCCATCCTGTCCACTAGAGATGGTGTCACCGACTTTGAAGAGTTTACCATATACATGGCATCCGTTAGGAGACGTGCTTGTTTTATACATCGGTGTAGACGTTGTAATATGACAGTTTGGTGTCGTCAATACGAACATTGAGCCGTCTGCATTACAGCGAGAAACGTAGCACGTGTTTGTTTGCGACTCAAATCTTTCTCCTGAAATTAAATAACTTTATAAATGTCTTTGTTTCATCTGAAAATATATTCAATGCACCATTCGGCTGTAAACATGTGTACACTTCCGAGGAATAATTTCTATTTAGGAATTTCCTATCTGGTGACCACGAGATAAAAAAACAACAAGAAAAAAACAACAACTAAGAAAAAATCTGTATCTTGAGGCCACGAAATATAACTCAGAAGAAAAAAAACAACAAAAATGTGCTATCTCATTCCCACGAGATATAACTCAGAAAAAAAAACAACAGAAAACAAAATTTGTTATCTCGTGGTCACGAGTTATAACTCAGAAAAAAACCCGACAAATGAGAATAATTCGTTATCTTGTTCATAAGTGTTAATCGGGAAATCAGCTTTTTATTCTACCTCGTTGCCATGGAATCATTCTTTAGGTCGCCATCTTGGCAAGTATGTCTACTCGCGCCGAAACAAACGAGCAAATTTTCGATTTTATTGGTTAGCTAACTCGTTACCACGACTAAGATGTGTTCATCTGATTGGTCGGTTAACTCGTGGCCACGAGATAGCAAATTTTGTTTTTGTTTTTTGTGACATATATCTCGTGGGAACGAGATAGCGATTTTTTTTTCTGAGTTACATGTATATCTCGTGTCCACGAGATATGAAAATAAAATCAAATCGGAATGTTCCCTCTGTGCTTCCGTACAGAAACACTCTTTTGCCCGGACAATATTTTTTGTTTGTGAGGAAAAAAAAGAAAGGAAAACTGCCGTTATTTTGAATTCTTTAATGCATTTCAATGATTGTATATACTTATATACTTATTGAAATACTTTCGATCGGGAAAAAATCCAAAAAGTTTCTAAAACATTAAAATATTTTAAGTTGCAGGTTAACACTTTGAAGAGCGCAGTTTGGTTATGAGGTAAAACTTTTCCATATCATTAATTTTACAAAAATAATAAAGAAGCTAACGAACGAACATACGGACGAGTGAACACACAAACAATTTACAAGGCTTACCAAAGGTGTCTCCGGCCTGATATTGTTTTCCATTGTATTGACATCTCGACTTTGATCGACTAAATCTCTTTGCATGTACCGAAATACAAACTGCAGCCAGAATAACTGAAAAATACAAATTGTGAATCTGTACGATCACATTAATGAGCCGTGTCATGACAAAACCAACATAATGGGTTTGCGACCAGCATGGATCCAGACCAGCCTGCGCATCCGCGCAGTCTGATCAGGATCCATGCTGTTCGCTATCAGTTTCTCTACTTGTTATACGGTCTGTAAGCGAACAGCATGGATCCTGATCAGACTGCGCGGATGTGCAGGCTGGTCTGGATCCATGCTGGTCGCAAACCCATTATGTTGGTTTTGTCGTGACAAGGCTCATTTATACATCTCCGTATAAAGACCATAAATGAACAGAAAACGTATTATTCCAGACCAGCATGTTAACTCTTATATTTATCAGCAAAACTGTCTTATGTTACTGTTCTAATGACCACCTGTCGACAAAGACTGCATGAGTAGATTATTTAATGTATTACATTTAATGATAAAAATAATTATAATCCATTAATCTTTTTGGATATTCTTTTTTAAAAAAAGTTTTAGTTTTGTTCTTTTTATTAAATGACTTCTAAAATTCTTCAGTTTTTTTTTACTTAAATCGTTAAAGTTACCTAGCTTTAATATAAATCTTTGTTCTAAACTTCTCAGAAAATGTTTTTATTTACATACCTAAAATCTTCATCATTCCTGGAGTCAGAGAACGTGAAACACACTGTAACAATAGCTATGAGAGTTATGAAGTTATTTACACTAAATATCTTGGTCGTAATGCCCTGCCGGGAGCAAGGTCCGTGCATACAATTGACCATTGTGACCAATGTGAAGATAATCTCGATAAAAATCATTTGTTTTGAGAATGCATCACCGACATCAGTGTGAAATGAAATGTAAATTAATCGTTTTTTTCGTCCTCAAAGTTAAAATTCCATTAAATAGTTTTCCTTTACTCACCAAAGTGGGTTATACTCATACATATTCTTGTTTTATCGACATAAATCTGTGGTGATTCTTTCAATAGGACAGATCAAGGTTGCATAAAAGCTTGGCTTAACTATGTCGTCCATTACGTATAAACATTTACTATACTATGCAAATATTATATTTGTGCAATAGAGAGTTGATGTACATGGTTTTCGTGCATTAACATCTGCAAAGGCACGAGGACACACTTACAGCTCGGGCCCACAGGACTAAAGAGTTAATTGGTCCAAGGGCATTAACATCTGCAGATGCCCTTTAGACTAATTAAATCCTTTACCCTGAGACTCGGACTTTAAATGCGCCCTGTAATGCACGGGAAAAGGCGCATTAACCCATTACTTCATGAGCATTTCGTGAAAAATGGCTGTTTTCATTGAAAAGTCTCCCGTTACAAGTTCAAATTGCTTTAAAACTGCTTAAATACTAATCAAACTTGGCACAAATGTTGACTGAACCATTGCCTTTGCAACAACATGCTCAGGATTAAATTTCCTGTTACCATGGCAACGAGGGGACATATCAAAATTGCCAAAAATCACTATTTTGCGTTGAGTTTTTCCATCAAAATTGATTTCAAAGTGCTGCAACTTCTCAATGGATTGAGATAGAGTCAAATGCTTTTCAGCGTTGGTTACACGTTACCTTATGATCGATCTGGGGTCATGTTTAGCCTCTCACAAGTCCAAAATGTTCTTGGCGATAAGGGGGACTGCCGCCCCCTTCAAAACCCACAAACAGAAGGGGGCACATCCCCCTCCTGGCACCCCCCTGATGTATCTTTTGGTTTGGTGGCCGCGCCGAAAAAGTGGTCACTTTTTTAAACGACGTTTCTCAAACCAAAAACAAGTGTTGGGGCCTAAATAAAGCATTTTTTTCACCATTTGAGACAACAAAGGGGGGGGGGGGTTGAAAAAGGCGTTAAAAGGCGTGTATATCGCGTAATAGGTTATCACTCTTATATGTTATAGATTAGAATGATGTTCTTCTTTCTGGAAATATCAATCTTGTTTATTGACTGATGTTAAAAATACATATATAAAAAAGTCATGTTGACTCATTTCCTAACTTTTGCATTGGATGAAGCATAGATTGTCTGTCCAGATACGTAAATCATTTACTTATATGTTACAATGTCTTAGTATATATATAAAAAATGCTTTCCTTTGGAAAGAAGAAGGAAGAAAGGCTAAAATGTTGCATTGCTAATGCATCGACGAAAACAGAAATGAGTCGCGCCATGACAAAACCAACATAATTGGTTTGCGACCAGTATGGACCCAGACCAGCCTGCGCATCCGCACAGTCTGATCAGGATCCATGCTGTTCGCTATCAGTTTCTCTACTTGTTATTGGGTTTGTAAGCGAACAGCATGGATCCTGATCAGACTGCGCAGCTGCACAGGCTGATCTGGATCCATGCTGGTCGCAAATACAATATGTTGGTTTTGTCATGGCGCGGCTCAAATCATATTGATACATGTATGTCAGTAGAACCATTATGGATGACATATGACCATGATTTAGTTAAATATGAAAGGGATTTTACTTGCTAAGATGTCCAAGTGTAAATCAAAGTACTAGATACACGAATTAAATTCATCTAAAGATTGTTTTGTGCAATATATTAATTAGTAGCTAATACATTTTGACTTTGTATAAGTAAAAAGTACACAATATCTTTGAAAAAATAAATAAAAACACGTAATGAATAAATATAATGTACCACACACCAAAAACATTTGACCTTATTTGGATGCACTTAAGTCAGTTTTCGCAAAATATTCAATCAACCTTAAAATTGACACGATTTTTCGATTTCTTTTTGTATATACGACTCAATTATACTTACAAAGTCATCAGATTATAATTTACAACACGGATATAAAACAAGGTAAAGTACCCCGGAGGCTTATAACTAAATACTTAATTGACATAAAACTTTAAGCCCATTAGTATTAAAGTGTATAAAGCTATGTTGTTGTTAAAAATGTGTCTGATTTAAAAAAAAAGAATACTTCTAAAATATCTGCAAGATATAAGTATGCTTGTTTACTTCATAAAGAGTGAATGGCGCATGCACAGAATCATCGATAAATGGCCAAAACTCTACTAAAACAGCAGCATATTAATACTTTGCTTCAGATCATTATTTTTCTTTTTAAGTGCAATATTCGTTTGTCTGCACTTCAGTGATTATATATTTGTCTGGTCCTTCGGGATCATTGATTCCAACTGTTTTAAGTGTTGAAAATTGAGTACCACCCAAGTCGGTGCTAGGGGGCGTGAGGAATGTGCACTTTTTCATTTAATTTACCCCTCATGTACAGACTCAATAAAACCGAATCTGCATTTTTCATGTAATATTGTTGCGATAAATGCTTCCGAGGGATCACACTTTATCCAGATTCTAAAATAGCAGAGACATTCTACGGTACAACTGTTTTTTTTAAAATCCCCACATGATTATGGAAACGTAATTTTAAAGTTTATAGATTCCATTGGAATTTTATAAGATGTTAAAGCTTTCTACACTAACAATAGCTTTCTCACAAATTTTGTGTTTTTCACAATATAAAGTAATGTTAAACGCAATGAAGCAGTTAAATTCTTTTCTGCTTATTTTGTCTTGTAAATGGCCTTATAATTAAGACTTGGCTTTATGTAATATTTTTGCAATAGTATTTACTCGGTGTTTTACACTGAAATTCACTTATCCGGTTTTTTGGATTTGTTTTCTTCAGGAATTTCATTATTTAAACTAGAATTTGGACATGTCTTTCATGAAAATCGATCGGACATTTTTAAACTTGATAATTCGCATATTTATCGCAATTACTCTCAGGAAAATGATTTGAAATTGGACAAAATCGAAGGATTGGCGACATCGCGACAACGCACCGCACGACAACCCGCCCTTTGGGGTGCTTCGCTAGCGACAAGACGAAAAGACGAAAAGACGATATCATAATAGCGAGTGTTGTCGCTATCGACAACGCAACGCGCGATGTGTACTAAATCAGCCACCGTAATTTATACTTAATATTGTAGTTTTGTTTTGTACAGTTGATTTGCCACGATACAATCCCGTACGTCAACATCACGTTTCGTTAAGAAGCCAATATAGTAAGGTGCGACCAACCGTTATAATATATCTTTAGTTCAATTATTGTTACCAAACGCTAATAAACATATTCGTTGAGAAAAATTTTTAAGATATGAACGTGTGGCTTCTTTCTGTTCTAATTTGCGTGTTACTTTTTGCACTTAGTATCAATAGTGCCTTTAGTATACGCCAAAGAAAAAGGGCGTGGCTTTCTGGATGGTTTAAAAAGCTTACAACGAGATGCTTTCATAATGGAATATATTACAATAAGGGAGACACATTTGGTAAGACTTTATGTTCCTCTGAAGAGATTTTTTAAACTATGAAATTATCCTGATACGATCTTGACCAATATAACTTAATCCTAATCCTAAATATTACACTTTGTATAAAATATAAGGGTTTAATTATGTAACAAACCTATTTTGTACAGTTTTTTTTATAATGTACGGCATTATAGATCTATATCAACATTTAACTCGAACGATCGACGATAAAAGAAATATATTTGCCGCTCAAGGGATCACTGAATTTCTGTCAGACTTCCGACATCATCATAGAAATTATATTTTTAAAGGAACGCTGACGCTTAACAATAAGTAATGCAAGGGTATGCTATCAGAGTCTACAGAATGTGGTAACCATAGACATCAAGGGAAGTAACAACGTATCGATAGAAATACGAGTCGATTGCTTATTATCTACCGTGACAAATTTAAAGCTGCATTCTTCTGCATGCGTAAAAATATATCTAGCTTGAGAAAAATGTGCAAAGTAAAAATATTCAAGTAACAATTTACATGTCATTTGCGATAAACGACGACTGGTTTTGCGGTACTTTTCTCTGCGTGACAAATGCAGTAGGGGCTATTTTTAAAATTTTTTTTTTACATATTTTTACTTCTTTTTGGACTTTATGTGAATTTGAAGTGGTGTTTGCATTGTGTTAATTTTTCTGTTCACTTCACAATATTTTACATTTATAGGCATTTTAAAATTTTCATGACATTTATCTGGAGGCATGCTGCTTTATTTAAAACTTATTGATGAACAAATAATGACATCCATGCGCATGCCTGATTATTTTTTCCCCAGAATGAGATGTTTGAAACACACAAATGAATCATATCTAAATAGCCTTAGGTATGTGAGTTCAAAGTTGAGAACTAATACATACATGAGTAGTTTTGAAGAGAAAAGTGTTATATGTAAGTGAGATAAAAAAAAACCCCACTATATTTAACGCAGATTACAATTTCATTTACATAAATACCTTTGTTAAAATTCGCCTACGTTAAAGTATCATTATTATCTTTTTTGTATATATTTGCAACTGTGCACTGAATGTATATACATTTCAGATCATTTGTTTATGAGATACAGTTTATTAAAGACACCTTATGAATCAGAAACGAATAAATAATTCCTTCCGTTAAAAGGGCAAAAATAAATTTTTTAACGTTTAGGCAATGGTTTAGAGAATGTTAAGGTAGACCATGGGTAATGGGCACCATAAAGAACTGTAAAATTGACAACATAGGACAGTTATATGTCTTCAAGGTCACCTGTATGCAAAATTTAAATAAAATTTACCGTGTGGTTTATGAGTTATGGATATATTTCTGAACTAAGACCTTGCCATTTGAAGGGCTTATTTTCAGAAATGAGGAAACTGTAAATAATCTGTAATATCATCATTATAAAAAATGTTTTTCTATTGCTCATTGTTAAGAAACAAATAATAGCATTCAAGTAACACATTACACAACCAAAATGTTTGGTTCTAAACAAAATGTTCTTAAAATGTATAAAAATGTAACCCTACCCCACCCACTTTTAACACTAATTTTACCATTTCCCTATCTAAAATGCCTTATTCAAAATATCCCTAAAATTTATCGAAATGTGGGTCTGTTTTCAAACTTTGCCTAAATGTTTTCAAAGGTATATTAGTTGATCATGCGAAATATAAAATAATTTTACCGTGTAGTTTTTATTTTATCGAACTTTGAAAATATCTGGTATCATATTTGTTATAAATTTTGGCATTATTTAACCAAAAAATACCTAAAATAATTATATAATTAAAATCAAACTTTTTTTCTTCCATAAGGGATCAGAGAGATACATAAAAAAATGTTAAAAAGAAAAAAAGAAAGAAAAAAAAGTTGCCCCTTCTGGGGTTTGAACCCACGCCCCTCAATTTCAATGTAGTTTACAAGCGATTCTAGCCTATTTGAATACTCTTCAAAGTGGAGGTAATGCATTACCCATGGTCTACCTTAAATGCATATCACCTGAAGAAAGTAGTGCTGAATGTTAAATTATTGTTCATAATAGTAGCAAAATATAAACAAAGTATTATTTTCACTTCCATACAAAATCACTATTACTGTACTTATTGCCAAAAAATAAAGTTACAGAAGAAAAAGATGGCTTAGGTAATTGGCCAATTAGTAACATTTTGGAAAATTTAATCGGACATCAAAAATAGAAAGCTTATGGAAAATTATATTTAAAAGCATTTCTAAGGCATAATGGGCCTTTAATGTAAACAGAGCAACGGCAATGTTTCAATTCATTCATATAGTCAATTACTTAAATTTTGTTTAAAAATAATGTTAAAATATAACTTGTATTTACTAATTGTCAGTCTGTCGAATTTAGTATTTTACGACCAAATTGACGCCGCTTTTTGTAGGTTTCAAGCTAAACTGTATGTCAAGGAAACCTTATTTGAATGTTTGAGGAGGAACATTGTAATCAGTTGACTGGGATACACCTCGACCATTAAATGTGATGAACAACTGAAGTACATTGTACCTGTTTTCAAGTCGAACATTTCACCTTTTCTTAAAGTTACATCTCTCTCATATTTCACGGTTATTTTCTTTTGCAGATAAAACGTACGACTGGCAAACTAACACGTGCTCTGCATTAAGATGTGGTTTTCTCGGGAACATTAGAAATGTGATAGAAGATAACTGTAGTCCACCGACCACGCATACAGCTCCACCAACGACCCCGCCCACTCCTACAACGACCCCGCCTTTCGGCTGCTTCTACAACCACAAATTCTATCCACCTGGCACTAAAATCAGCAGTGGTAAGACTGGAAACTGGTGTTACTTTGTTGAATGCAACAGTTACGGGGAGGTCATCCATGGTGATGATTTTAACTGCGGTAAAACAACAAGACCAACGACAATGCCACCTACAACTAGACCTCCAGGCTGTTACTATAATGGGAAATACTATCCATTAGGTACAGAAATAAGTAGGGGACGTTCGGGCACTTGGTGCTATTTTACAAGGTGTGACAGGTCCGGGCACGTCATATCGGGCGACAATTTCAACTGCACGAAAAAACCACGCACAACTTCTCCTCCACCAGCAACACAACCAGCAATTGCCGCTGACAGATCTCTAGAACTGTTTAAGAAGGAACTAAAGGACTTACTCAGAAAAATTAACAAACGTAAATAATGGGACAAGATACATATACCTCATACTATTTACTTGCTTATAAATATGTTTAATGAATTAATTTTACATTTTTAAAAGGATTTCTCATATAAAATGCTTCAGCCACATGACTACTCACGGATCGATATTTCACGACACGTGAATGTTTACATCACCTGTTTTTACAAAGTATGTTTATATTCCATTTTTAATGCGACTAATAAATTAAAAATATTCAATTTGAATTCAACGTTGAACTCTCCATTGTTTACAATAATAAACATGAGTTAATTATACGCGGTCACTCGCTTGTTAGATTCGAAATGTTTCAAGAATAATAGCGACACGGGAACACGTAGATTGAGAATTTTACATTACACGCATGCTTAAACTGGACATATTTTGTGAGTATACTATAAATACGCGATCAATGTTGTATTTCAACGGACCTGTAAAATGAATGTTTATACAATTTTTCGCAATCATCGAGAGTGATACGTGAACCCCTAGCACGTGATGGTGCTTGACACCAACAGCCATTTTCAGGGCCACCTAGCCTTTTCATATTGTCTCGGTTTCTGCGCATTTAGGTGCTCATTGACAGCTGTACAGTGACCTACTTTTTGGCTCAAGATCCATATCAGGTAATATTCTGAGGTAAATTATAACCAATTTGTGTTTTAAAATTAAACATTGAAGGGCATGACCGGGGGCTGTACTCGACAGCGACAACTGCTTTTTGTGCGCTTTAGGCGGATTGACCCTCATTAAACACAAGCCAACCGAATAACACACTAATGTTATTTCTTTTTATGATATGCCATCCGTAAAAGTACTAAAGAAATTTTTAACGTAGCCAATACGTTTCTCTCATGGAAAACGCATGAAATAACGTTAGCAGAAAGAAATATCGAACCAGATACATGTAATTCTTGAAAATATACGTGGTTTTAACAGAACAAATACAGAAAAAAATCAATTTAAGTATGAACGTAAGATAAAGATTTACTATGCTCATCCATGAGTAAAATATTTTAATCACAGAAATTTATTGAAATCTATGAAATTCTAACTGAATATGTCTAATTTGAATAAAAGAATGAATAAACTATGTATGGGAAGCTGCGTTCCCTAAACAACTTTGTAGAATTCTCAATATTTTCAGATATCAAATTTGAGCATAGTATATCTTTAATGCTAAACCATAATGAACGAATAGTAAAACCCACACATTTACAGCAATATGCTTTGAATGAAAATTAAAGCGATGTTCAAATTTTAATGTCGCAAAGTCCGTGAATAAATACTAATTCGTCGATGTGAATTTCAGAAATGGTTTGTAAGTATTGATAATATATAACTTTTTCATATAAAATCGGGCAAGTTTAAACGGATTATTATATATAGTATTAAACTCGAAACAAATAAATTGGATTATTCATACAAGTACAACATAGGTTAAGTTGATTTAACTTAAAGGCACATTATGCATCAGAAATAAATAAAATAAAATCTTCTTGCAAAGAGGCAAACATGTATTAAATAATAATTTAGTAATAGATTTTAAACATATAAGAAGCTTAACACCATAAGGAAATAGCACTGCATGTGAAATAAATTGCATTTATAAAATATTGCAAAGTGTAACCAAATGATATTAAATACCGAATCACTATATAAGTACCAATATCCAAATAGAAAACGAAGCAATAAATGGTTCAGCTTTATGTTATTTCAATACATTTTCTGATAATGTAACAGGAGGTCATAAAAACAACATTTTTAATAAACGAGTAAAAGTAGCATTGCAGGGGGGACATAATGGACCTTTAAAGGGACTTCACTGAGGTTAAAAAGCCTAAAAACATAACATTTGAATTTCTTACATAAATGAGCATGGGCACTTTAAACAGAAATATATGCAAAGATAGTTAAAAAATATACTTTGAAATACATTGAAAATCATATTTTATGCTTTTCATAGCCCGATTTGAGTGACAAGTGTTTTAACGTTTTTCATTTTGGGTCATTTTTTATAATTTGAAAAATTATTCTGGAAAAACGAAGTGCGTGAATGATCTGAATTTTTTCACAAAGATTAGTTGTGTAACTTACATCAAATGGTACATTTATCTGGAAAAAATATTTTCAGTCCCATCATGTTAAAAAACCACAGTGGAGTCCCATTAACCCTTTACCTCATATATACGCGAAACAACGCACTTTCGACCCCCCCCCTTTAAAAGGCCTTAAATAGTGAAAAAATGTCCTATTTGGGCCCCCAACACATGTTTTCGTTTGAGAAATGTTGCTTAAAAAAGTGACCACGTTTTCGGCGCCGCCCCCATCCAAAAGATACATCAGGGGGTTACCAGAAGGGGGATGTGCCCCCTTCTGTTTGGGGGGTTTGAAGAAAATTTTGGACTTGTGAGAGGCTTAAAATGACCCCAAGTCGTCGACCATAAGGTAACGTGTAACCAACGCTGAAATGCCTTTGACTCTATCTCAATCCCTTGAGAAGTTGCAGAACTTTGAAATAAATTTTGATGGAAAAAATCGAGGCAAAATAGTGATTTTTGGCAATTTTGAGATGTCCCCTCGTTGCCATGGTAACAGGAAATTTAAGACTGAGCATGTCGGTACAAAGGCAATGGTCCAGTCAACATTTGTGCCAAGTTTGATTAGTATTGAAGCATTTTTCATAGTTTCATAGCAGTTTAAACTTGTAAGAGGAGGCTTTTCAGTGAAAATGGCCATTTTTCACAATATGCTCATGGGGGAAAGGGTTAAGTAAAAAAATCGCGCGATATGTGCGATATTCCTAATTAATCAACATCATGATAAAGTCCCAGATGTGCACAATTTCTTAACTTTATTTTTTTCAACCGTTTTAAAGTGTAACTGATCCATGTTTATAACCTAATTTTTGTTTATTTTGACATAAATTTGTTTAGATTGAAGTCTTGATTTTTTTGTTTAGAAAGTATACGAATATATACAAAAATGGTAGCATGAACATTATCATAAAAGTGTGTTATTCACTGGATTTTATGCAAAAAAAACTATATATAACGGAAATTGTCCGTTCATTACATTTACTTGTTGCCTAGCTGGCCGGAATAGATACTTACTCGTTTCGTGCCCTAAATCAGTCTCTGTTTCGTTCATCTCATCTTTAGATAAATGGAAATGTTCGAGACTGAAACGCATTTTCAAAAGGCAAATTCTTTTCAGCCCTCAGCTGTTGAAAAAAGATTCTTTTTCACTTTAGACAGTCTTTATTTTGGATATGTGATAAATAGAATATTTAACGTAAATTCAACGACCCCGCCCACTCCTACAACGACCCCGCCTTTCGGCTGCTTCTACAATGAAAAATTCTATGCCCCTGACACTTAAATAAGCAGTGGTCAGACTGGAAACTGGTGTTACTTTGTTGAATGCAATAGTAATGGAGAGGTCATCCATGGCGATGATTTTAACTGCGGTAAAACAACAAAACCAACGACAATGCCACCTACAACTAGACCTCGAGGCTGTTACTATAATGGGAAATACTATCGACCAGGTACAGAAATAAGTAGGGGACGTTCGGGCACTTGGTGCTATTTTACAAGGTGTGACAAGTCCGGGCACGTCATATCGGGCGACAATTTCAACTGCACGAAAAAACCACGCACAACTTCTCCTCCACCAGCAACACAACCAGCAATTGCCGCTGACAGATCTCTAGAACAATTTATGTTTATATTCCATTTTTAATGCGACTAATAAATTAAAAATATTCAATTTGAATTCAACGTTGAACTCTCCATTGTTTACACATGAGTTAATTATACGCGGTCACTCGCTTGTTAGATTCGAAATGTTTCAAGAATAATAGCGATCACGGGAACACGTAGATGGAGAATTTTTCATTACACGCATGCTTAAACTGGACATATTTTGTGAGTATACTATAAATACGCGATCAATGTTGTATTTCAACGGACCTGTAAAATGAATGTTCATACAATTTTTCGCAATCATCGAGAGTGATACGTGAACCCCTAGCAAGCAGTGATGGTGCTTGACACCAACAGCCATTTTCAGGGCCACCTAGCCTTTTCATATTGTCTCGGTTTCTGCGCGTTTAGGTGCTCATTGACAGCTGTACAGTGACCTACTTTTTGGCTCAAGATCCATATCAGGTAATATTCTGAGGTAAATTATAACCAATTTGTGTTTTAAAATTAAACCTTAAAGGGCATGACCGGGGGCTGTACTCGACAGCGACAACTGCTTTTTGTGCGCTTTAGGCGGATTGACCCTCATTAAACACAAGCCAACCGAATAACACACTAATGTTATTTCTTTTTATGATATGCCATCCGTAAAAGTACTAAAGAAATTTTTAACGTAGCCATTACGTTTCTCTCATGGAAAACGCATGAAATAACGTTAGCAGAAAGAAATATCGAACCAGATACATGTAATTCTTGAAAATATACGTGGCTTTAATAGCACACATACAGAAAAAAATCAATTTAAGTATGAACGTAAGATAAAGATTTACTATGCTCATCCATGAGTAAACTATTTTAATCACAGAAATTTATTGAAATCTATGAAATTCTAACTGAATACGTCTAATTTGAATAAAAGAATGAATAAACTATGTATGGGAAGCTGCGTTCCCTAAACAACTTTGTAGAAATTGTCAATATTTTCAGATATCAAATTTGAGCATAGTATATCTTTAATGCTAAACCATAATGAACGAATAGTAAAACCCACACATGTTGATGCAGCCTTTTACAGCAATATGCTTTGAATGAAAATTAAAGCGATGTTCAAATTTTAATGTCGCAAAGTCCGTGAATAAATACTAATTTGTCGATGTGAATTTCAGAAATGGTTTGTAAGTATTGATAATATATAACTTTTTCATATAAAATCGGGCAAGTTTAAACGGATTATTATATATAGTATTAAACTCGAAACAAATAAATTGGATTATTCATACAAGTACAACATAGGTTAAGTTGATTTAACTTAAAGGCACATTATGCATCAGAAATAAATAAAATAAAATCTTCTTGCAAAGAGGCAAACATGTATTAAATAATAATTTAGTAATAGATTTTAAACATATAAGAAGCTTAACACCATAAAGGAAATAGCACTGCATGTGAAATAAATTTGCATTTATAAAATATTGCAAAGTGTAACCAAATGATATTAAATACCGAATCACTATATAAGTACCAATATCCAAATAGAAAACGAAGCAATAAATGGTTCAGCTTTATGTTATTTCAATACATTTTCTGATAATGTAACAGGAGGTCATAAAAACAACATTTTTAATAAACGAGTAAAGGGACTTCACTGAAGGTTAAAAAGCCTAAAAACATAACATTTGAATTTCTTACATAAATGAGCATGGGCACTTTAAACAGAAATATATGCAAAGATAGTTAAAAAATATACTTTGAAATACATTGAAAATCATATTTTATGCTTTTCATAGCCCGATTTGAGTGAAAAGTGTTTAAACGTTCAAGATTAGTTGTTTAACCTACATCAAATGGTACATTTATCTGGAAAAAATATTTTCAGTCCCATCATGTTAAAAAACCACAGTGAAGTCCCTTCAATTCAATTCAATTAAATTCAATTCAAATGGTTTATTTACGTCTCATCACATGTACAACACATATATCACAATAAAAATGAATAAAACTGGTAAAAGTACATATGCCATTCAATATAGAATTATAAGAGACGTGTAAGCAAAGCTTACATCTATAGGTAAATATAATAAAATATCATATTTACATACTTATATGATTATATACTATACACACTTATAATAAATGAATTGGGAATGCTGTGAATCTATCATTTTAAGCTTTCATATTCCTACTAATGTGTCTAAAAGTCTATATATAAAACAATTCACTAGTCTGATGTATAACAATTCTAATGAAATTTAAGAGAAATAAAATACTAAAATGTATAATAATAAAATAAATTCAATCTGTAAGATTCACAACACTCTATCTTAAATACCTACTTAATAAGAGAAATAGTTACCTACAATAAAGTAAAAGACGTCTATGTTTTAAAATATTAAAGCATGCTTTGGCTGTAAACTTAGTCAAAAATGGATTAACAAAAACGTTATGCATTTTCTCCACATCGAGATAAGTTGTCCAAAATTATTAACAATTGTTCTCGCAGATTCAAATAGGTCTTCCCTGAATTGTAAATAGAGTGGACAGTGTAACATAACATGTATCTCTCATCTTCTACAGTATCAGTACAGTTAAAACAAGTTATTTCATTGTATTGACAGATTTTCATACCTCCCCGTTTCCAATCTTATCGGTGAAACACCGCATCTAAATAATGCCATAGCTCTTCGATAATGAAAAAGGCAAATGTTGTTTTACATAAGTTTCAGTTTCAAAAACATTCTTGAACATTTCTATATGTTCTTAGCTTATTTCTACCATTTCCTGATATAGATGACACACGCTCTAATGATTGTTTCCATTTATTAACTTCCTACATCAAAATTTTTTTCCTCAATTTTTGTTACAATTGCTTTAGTATTCACTTGATTTGTGTTAAAATAAATCTGGTCTTCAAAATTAATACTCTGTAACATTTCTGTAATTCGAAAAATACTATTCTTACACCTAATACTAGCTACTGATCTTGACCAATTAAAGACTTTTTTTATTCAATCTTGCGTCATGTATATTTAACATTCTACAGTGTTGTCGTATAACAGCGCCCCATTGCTGAACTATCAGTGGCTTCCAGCCCATCTCACCTAGGACTGCTGAATTTGGGGTGTATTTACCTACCCCTAGAAAATAACGCATTGCCCTATTATGAATAGCATTTATACACGAGTATGACTTATCTCCCCATATCGGGGCTGCATAGCTAATGACAGGCCTGACAATGGAATCATAAAGTTTAGTATAGGTAGAGAACTGAAAGCCACCAAAAGTTTTACATTTGGAAATAATAAGACCAAGTGCTCTTCCTGCAGAGAGAGCTACATTCTTAGCAATTTCAGCAAAATTCAAAAATTCATTTAAAATAACACCAAGATACTTATAACTATGTGCAACAGATATCATTGTCGAACCTATGCTAAAAACATGATTTGTTAAGACACAACTATTTGTTCTAAAATGAACTACATTTGACTTATCCCCATTAACACTCATTTTATTATTAATACACCAGACACTGAGAATGTCAAGCAAACTTTGTAAATCCCTAGCAGATTCAGCAATAAGCACAACATCATCTGCATATAGTAAAATATTGATAATATCATCATTGAATTTAACTCCTATACCTGATTCTTTAATAACTGTAACTAAGTCATTGATGTAAAAATTAAATAAAATTGGCGACAAAGGACAGCCTTGTTTAAGACCACATTTGACTTCAAACCAACGAGAATCAAACCCATTTAGTCTTATGCAACATTTTACATCTTTATAAAGCAACATAACCGCATGAAAAAAGTTTGCTTTGTAGTCCACACTTTGTAGTCCCTTTAAGTAAAAAAAATCGCGCGATATGTGCGATATTCCTAATTAATCAACATCATGATAAAGTCCCAGATATGCACAATTTCTTAACATTATTTTTTGAACCGTTTTAAATGTAACTGATCCATGTTTATAACCTAATTTTTGTTTATTTTGACATAAATTTGTTTAGATTGATGTCTTGATTTTTTTGTTTAGAAAGTATACGAATATATACAAAAATGGTAGCATGAACATTATCATAATAGTGTGTTATTCACTGGATTTTATGCAATAAAAACTATATAAAGGGACATTGTCCGTTCATTACATTATTGTTGCCTAGTTGGCCGGAATAGATACTTACTCGTTTCGTGCCCTAAATCAGTCTCTGTTTCGTTAATCTCATCTTTAGATTAATGGAAATGTTCGAGACTTTTCAAAAGGCAATTTTTTTTCAGCCCTCAGCTGTTGAAAAAAGATTCTTTTTCACTTTAGACAGTCTTTATTTTGGATATGTGATGAATAGAATATTATATTCGTGTAGGTTCGTACTGAATTTATTGAACTCGTTGAATAAAATAATCTTTTGCTCGCAAGAGGCTCGCATAATATAATTTTATACAACTCGTTCAATAAACTCAGTATTGAATCTACACTCATTCAATACCTTCTATATACAAAATGTCCCTTTAACCAAGTACACACTTTCTTCTGCAAGTCAGAATATTCCATTAAAGTCATTCGGTGGTCTGCATTAAAATTTAACCATAAAGATTGCATATGATCAGACAATACATTATTATATTGACCATTAAATCAGAAACAGTCATAATCAATTTCATCTGTTTTACATATTAATGTATGAATGACATGCGCGACTGTGATTGCACCAGTTTGAGTGTCGATTTATTTACTCTAATTACCACCATTGACAGTTCGTTTCACAATATAACAATAAATAATTGACAGCAACTTGATTGTAGATAAATGTACCAGCCGTCTGTACACCTCACTCATTGTCACCAACGGTCATTGCAAAAAGGTGTAAACTGCTATATCCCCACATCTATTGAAGCAAAGATTTATAAATCAACTTCTATTTAAGTGATATCATGCCCATTCAAGTTTAACTGGTCAGGGAACAGGTAATACTAGTATGTAATAGTTATCGTACGAGGAATAGGTCTGCATAGTATTTACAGACCCGGGTGGCGATTTGAAGACCGAGAGAGCGTAGCGATCGAGGTTTTTAAAAGGCCACCGGGTCTGTAAATACTATGCAGACCTATTCCGAGTGCGGTAACTATCTTACCTACATGCTCTTTTGTTTTTCTATCCATACATCAGTTTTTAGCTCAGTATTTATTAATATTACTCACAAGAAACATATTACTTATGTACTTTATCATGTTTAAGAAAGCATTCCAAAGCCAAGCAAAGATACCATCCGCTACGCTCTTGTAATTCATTCGTTCACAAATCAGGTGTTATTTGAATATTCTCGTGATTTTCGCGGTGTTTCATTAGGTAATGTACTTGTTGAGTTGAGTCACAGAAAATGAAAACAGAACTTGTCGAGTAGGGAAAGGTAAGATCATTATTTTGATATATGAATACATAACATATTAATAATATAAACAAATACTGAGGAAGATAAAAATGTTTTCTAATCATAAAAACGGAACACTTTATCTTTATATATAATAAATTTCATGGTAAATAGATGATCAGGCTATTACTTATATAATTAAAATATACGATTTTTTCAACGGGGTTCTATGAATAAATATTAGTAATACATGTAGTTACACCGTTATGTAAGTTGGGTTTTGTTGTTGTTGTTTTTTATGATGGCTGATTTTAAATGTTCTTAGAATTTCATCCATGTTTGGAAGAATTTTCTTTCGGTGTATTCTTAATTAGCATAATCCGTTATAAGACAGCATGTAAGCACGCGGTCTAGAATGGAAGCGCAAGTCGTATTCTTGGTACTGGTATACAAAATCCAAATTGTAATGTAAAAACAACTGGGAAAAAATGATAAAAACGGTCTTATACTTAAGATGAACTATACTCTCACTGAAAGTAATATTTTGGGAAAGAAAGATGCAGAAGTTGACTTTGATTCGATATGCACCAATAATATAATCTTCGTATATATCCTATAATGCAGAATTGTTAAAATAATGCAGGATTGTGCAAATTCAGACATAGTTGTAGAAATAAATACCGAAAACTAGTATCTTATGAAGCTATAAAGTTCGGCAAATATGTTAGGTATACCGAAAAGCAAACTTTAAAGAAAGGCTTAATGTGCGTTGTTATACTCATTAATATCGGCGAAACACAACACTTCAACGCCAGAACAGTAGCCAGTTCGTTTTTCTCGCAAATAATCTGGAATATAAGTTATGAGGGTACTTACAGCCGTATGCGCTAATTTATTTCGATTAATCTTTAAAATATATATCGACCCTTTTCCTATTCAAAGTGGTCATTATCCCCCCCTCCCCCACAATATAGCGATATTTTACGGTGACTATTGTATACTGTAATGCACGAGTTTCTCGACTTCACATATTTTCTATTGTATAGAGAACAATAGAACAATAACCGGTCGGTATCTATTTGCAGACCTGTTAACCGGTCGGTAAGTGATTTACTAGACCGCTTTTAACAAAGGAGCCGGTAGGTAAATAAAAATAACTTATTTTTAATGACATGTTACCATAATTGTGTTCAAATTTTATATTTTACTATGAAAAATATATCAACAATCTACGTTACCTACCGGCTCTTTTGTTAAAAGCGGTCTAGTAAATCACTTACCGACCGCTTAACAGGTCTGCAAATATATACCGACCTGTTTTTGTTCTATTGTTTTCTATACAATAGAAAATATGTGAAGTCGAGAAACTCGTGCATTACAGTACACAACAATGTTCACCGTAAAATAACGCTGAATTGTGGGATGGGGGTAATGACCACTTTGAATAGGAAAAAGGATCGATATATATTTTAAAGATTAATATAAATAAATTAGCGCATACGGCTGTAATGACCCGCATAACATATATTCCAGATTATTTGAGAGAAAAACGAACTGGCTACTGTTTTGGCGTTGAAGTTTGTGTTTCGCCCAATGAGTACAACAACGCACATTTGGCCTTTCTTTATAGTTTGCTTTTCGGTATACCTAACACATTTGCCGAACTATATAGCTTCATAAGATACTAGTTTTCGGCATTTCTTTCCACAACTATGTCTGATTTTGCACAATCCTGCACTATTTTAACAATTCTGCATTATGGGATATATACGATGATTATATTATTGGTGCAGATCGAATCAAAGTCAACTTCTGCATCTTTCTTTACCAAAATATTACTTTCAGTAAGAGTATAGTTCATCTTAAGTATAAGACCGTTTTTTTTTTCATTTTTTCCAAGTTATATTTACACTACAATTTAAATTTTGTATACCAGTACTCGCCTGTTCTTCGCAGGAATACGATTTGCGCTTCCATTCTAGACCGCGTGCTTACATGCGGTCTTATCAAACATATGAATAACGGATGATGCTAGAAAGAAAATTCTTCCAAACATGGATGAAATTCTAAGAACATTTAAAATCAGCCATCATAAAAAACAACAGCAACAAAACCCAACTTACATGACGGTGTAACTACATGTATTACTAATATCTATTCATAGAACCCCGTCTTTTACTTTCCTTTGAAAAAATCGTATATTTTAATAATATAAGAAATAGCCTGATCATCTATTCACCATGAAATTTATTATATATATATAAAGATAAATGTTCCGTTTTTATGATTAGAAAACATTTTTATCTTCCTCAAAATTACTTATATTATTAATATGTTATGTATTCATATATCAAAATAATGATCTTACCTTTCCCTACTCGACAAGTTCTGTTTTCATTTTCTGGGACTAAACTCAACAAGTACATTACCACCTTATTACATAATGAAACCTCACGAAAATCACGAGAATATTCAAATAACACCTGATTTGTAAAAGAATTAATTACAAGAGCGTAGCGGATGGTATCTTTGCTTGGCTTTGGAATGCTTTCTTAAACATGATAAAGTACATAAATAATATGTTACTTGTGAGTAATATTAATAAATACTGAGTTAAAAACTGATGTATGGATAGAAAAACAAAGGAGCATGTAGGTAAGATAGTTACCGCACTCGGAATAGGTCTGCATAGTATTTACAGACCCGGTGGCCTTTTAAAAACCTCGATCGCTACGCTCTCTCGGTCTTCAAATCGCCATCCGGGTCTGTAAATACTACGCAGACCTATTCCTCGTACGGTAACTATTACTTTTCAACGGAAATTTCGAAAAATATCGTTCAGAATGTTTCGGTGACTCTCAATTCTTAAAAAAGAGAATGGCAGTCTTTTTTATAATAAGGTTAGATAAAATAGTTAATTCAACTCGACAACAAAAATGAGCATAATGTCACTTTGATGATAAAAAATATTGAATTAAAACAATTGCTGTAAAACGTTGTTATATTTAGATTTACCTGTACACTCTCAATTTGCACTATATTGTCTCCAAATATAATCATTTTACGGAAGAATATTATTGTAAAATTATATATATTTTTTACACATTTAACTTATTTTCTTTTTAAATTGTACATCGTTAATAACTTGTACCATGTATTATATATATCTCTCAATCTTCACTTTCCACATCTTTCGTCTATCTTTAGATCGTCTAAATGGTTCCGTCGTTCTCTTTTCAAATTATAATGACGGAATATGTTTCCAAGTTTATTTGATTATCTCAGTATGCATGCTACTATATTATTTTCCACGTTCCTACAATTTGCTTGCCGTTTGTTACAAAACAACATCTGAGCTAACGAAAAGGTATATAAATCGCAAACAAAATGGCCTGAATAAATTCTAATGTACACGCTGAATGTGAATAAATTTATTCTCTCTTCTTTTTTTTGCTACAAAATTTACCACATCATTTGTCAGATCCAAGATAACAAATTAAGCAAAATCTAGATTCTGACATTACCTCTACAATAAATGAAGTTTTTAACGTGTTTTATGTATTTTTATGACACATAAAGGAAAAGAAAGTTTCATGTTTGATCTGTTACAGCGCAAAAATTTTTTATTGAGGGTTAAATGGTTAAACAATTCAACTAAATTCAATTAAAAATATTTGGTATCAAGCAACATTTAGTATATAGCCTGTTCTACATAAAGTATGCATTGGTAAAAGTTCCCAGATTGAATACAAAACAAAGTTATGTTTTTTTTTATGTTTCTTAAAATTTAAAAATAAACTTCACATATCACTATCACAGAAAAAGTTCAGTTAATTCTGCGTTGAAAGTCTACGATATGGGAAAAAATGTGTCGGTCGATTTTGCATTAAATTTACGTCAAGGTCAGACCATGTAATCATAAATTTAGCGACAAATACTTAAAAAATAAGTAATGACAGTGTCCTGGACTAGAACATAACATATTTAGTACAATTACCGACACTTTTAAATGACCATAAGTTTTTTTTATTCACATATGTAGGACATGTGATTTACACGACGCCTGTAAGAATATTGTCCTAACTTTTTTATTGTGACAATCCGGAATTTTGCGGTAAAAAAATTTACGGTACTTACGGTCATTCGCTTGTTGATTATCTTGTTTTTATATTGTGTTGGCATGAATCCGCTTCGTAACCATTTATTTTCTCTACATTCCTATAGTTTGTGTCATATATATATATTATAAAGAACATTTATATTTGTCTGTAACACATAAAATAAGTTTTATAACAGCCATCATATATAGAAATATATTTATAATGCAATTTCATTTGGTACATGCTTACTGATGAACACTTACTAATTTGGTGTTTAAAATTATTTTGATAAACAGAACAGAACAGAACAGATACTTTATTTTTGACTTGAACAATTATTCATCGTCATACATAAATAAACAATTTTACAATACATACTAACATAAATCACAAGATCGGATCTAAACATGTCTCTTTCATATCAATATAGAGGATGAATTATTAATATATTAAGTTGTATCTACTATATCTAAATTATTTCTATGAGACATCGCATCTCGTACATACAAGGATAAATGTAAAAGTATACTTCTATTGTTTGATTTTAACATATCAGTGAATTTAAGCATACTAGGTCTTATATAATAGTATCTTTTTATATTTTTTTTTCTTATATCAATATAACAAGGACAAATTAGAATGAAATGGTATTCATCTTCGACGTCATGTAGATTACAATATAAACAATATCTTTCATTTCTAACAATTCTATTTCTATGATCCATTAGACTGATAATCAGTTTTTGCCTTGTAGCATATCAACAAAGGTCTCAATTAAGTGATAAAAACGTTTAAATAGTACTTTATTGAATGGGTTACAAAGCATTTGAAATACTGCAAGCATATTTTATAAAAAAAAAAGTTCAAACACAAAAAAGAAATGCCATTCATCATCGGTTTATTCACTGATTAAGTTCTGAATCGGATTGAAACTGGCTCCCGTATAATGCTACGCTTAAGGATCTGACAGTCACCAAAATAGGTCACAATCTCGTGTTATTTCAAACAGCCAATCATATGCTAGCGCTGACATTTCTAAAAATATATTTTCTATTTTTAACCGTTCAGAAACAAAAGTAATTTAATAAAATATTGCGGCGTCCATGCTTTTTGTGTAAAATAACATTTGAAAAAATGCCTTCAAATTATTTTAATGCAATAATATTATTTGCCACAGGAAAAAAACAAAAAACAAAAAGAACAACAAAAAAAAAAAAAACAAAACAAAAAAACAAAACAAAACATTTTAAAGATATATTAAGCGGCGTTTTTTGTATTGTTTAACGGCGCAAAATCTGAAGCATATTCCAGGACATTATTTAATATATTTTGTCGGAATGCTTCTCAATAATCTACGCAATTGAGTTTATTCTGTAATTCGTATTAGACAGAAGGCGAACGCTCAGATGGACTTCTATTAACAGATCGGTTAATTGACTTATTATCAATGTTAGACGCTAATATGCAAACATCATTTTATTTCAAGTAAAAAACAGATGACGATACAAGACACAGCTTTGAGGTTAACCCAACACGTACGTCAACCGGCGATTATACAATGATAATAACATTATATAGTAATAAAACCAAAAAATGTAAATTAAGCACCGGCGAATTACTCACTAAGTATGTTTTCTGTGCATTTTGTTCACTGATAGCGTAAATTAACGTAACACCTTTGGTGATCCAATGGATTTAAGCCGCCTGTGTTTAATGGGTGTATCAATGCCTATGTTCTATTGGATTACACTGTCAGTGTTTCATGTACATTACATCGGTGTTACACTGTCGATGTTTTATCAGCATAAAACATAACACCGCCGGTGTTTCCCGTGTGTAACGCCGCCGGTAAATCATATGTGTAAAAACGCCGGTGTTCACTTCTATATGTAGACTTACTTATTCTATATAAAGACTGATTGCAACAACGAATCTAAACTAAAAATTTTGTAACATGAATTTACATTTTCATAAGACATAGTTGGTTGGTTTTTCCACCTAAAATAGTTGCCCCTAGCCGTATATGTACTATAGACTGACTGTGTATAATTTAAACATTTACTAAGTAATAAAAGGTATGATGTTTATAATGTACATAATTATTGTACATAGAAGAATAATCTCAATTGTTTTATCCCATTTAATTTAAAAATGAAAAGAAGAAGAAAAAAATCATTCTAGAGCTCTTTATTCCGATTTTGTTTCCGATAATTAGATGTAATTAACTTCTCCCGTAGCAAAAGTACAAATCAAATATATACCACCA
>NW_026861506.1:0-99826 GCF_026571515.1 Ruditapes philippinarum
TTAAACCCCTTGGATACACCAGAACCAACGACGGAAAAAATAGTTTGGCGAAGACTGCATCAAAATCCAAAACAAAAAATAGGTATACAGAGAGGAAAGTCAGTAGGGTAGAATCTTAATAAAAGCTTTGAACTTTAAACAGATGGTAAGCAATTTGAGATTGAACTATTTTCATTTTCACACATGGAGTTACAATTAATGCCCATCTTGATCAATAGAAATTCACATATATGTTTGAGCGATGCTCAATTTGAGATCCATATGCTTGAAAAAATTGTTCTAGGATTATTTATAAGCACTAAAAATCTCAGTCATAATAAATGTAACGTAATTCACAAAAACGATCATTCTACCAGGTTTTCATTTCACATTGGACACATCTATCCTCGACTTCGTCTGTAAAGCACCATTTAAGTGAGCAATTTTTGCACAAGCGCTATTAGGTTCATGTATATGGTAACGTAATTCACTTTTCTTGAAAACAAAAAGGGTTGGTAATTGTGAAAGAAAAGATAATTATTATACTACATGTAGTTCGCACTTTTGGATATAAGACTATTTTTATATTGTGGTACTGAACTTTGGGCGTCGGAGAAGATTAGAGATTAGTATTCAGGGAGCTAATTCCTGTTAAAGGGCAGATCTCTTATAGTACTTTGCGTTTAGCTGAGTAACTCCCAACTGCTTGATGTTCTGAATCAGGGACTTCAGTGACGGCTGAAAGGCATTGCGTATTGCCCTATTTGATTTTGCTTTCACAGAGAATAAAGCTTTATAATCATTTCTCTCAGAATTACGTGTACGTTTATGGGCTTAGCGTTTACTTATTAGTACCGCTCAACCGTCCCAGGGGGCGTTGAGGGATTGTTGCACGTTTATTCATTATCCCTCATGTACACATGTTTTTCTTATAATTTTGCGATTAATGCTTCCGCAGGGCATCACTTTGTTTCCAGATTTTTTTTTACTTACCGCTGTACATTTTTGATCAAAATCGTATGGAGATTAATTAAATTACCACCATTTTTGCAAGACGAAAATAACAATTTAAGGGCATGACTGTTGACATGTCCGGTTCCTGTACTTGACAACATGGACCCTCATTAAGCATAGGGAACATACATATTACAGGAAGATTCGTCAGAGACCAGGTCATATTGAGTAAGTGAAACCTTGCTTGATACATAATATATATATTTGTCAGATGCCTTTAAACAAAGACGTGGTTAAGGCGTCGGTTTAGTAATCTAGTGATCGCTAGCCACATGGGTTCAAACCTCGTCAGGGGCAAGTTTCCTTGAGCAAAAAATTTTACACTCATTGCTCAATACTGGTTGGTCGACTATGCGCACTCTTGCAGCACAGGACAAAAATAATAGATAAAAGTTGTGTTTATTTCGTCTTTAATTAAATAGAAAGCTGTTGGGCAGTTTTTGTATCCGTATTTTCTCCTTTGGCACTGGGATACTATACCAAAGCTTTTTACGTGTAAAGTGAAAAAAAATTGTCAAATGCATTTCTCTATTTTTTTGAAGATAAGAAAAACATATACCCATACTTTAGTTCTGGTCTGGTTCGAACTACGGTTATGAATTTCGAAAATTCTTTACCCAAAACATTTATAAAAAAAACCATAAAAACAAAAATACCTACTTTGATTTTCAAATGGACAAACAACCGGAAATTGCACCTAATTTGATGATTAGTACCAATTAATGCCGAAAACGTGTGCGCTGAGCAATGGGTTGAAGATATTCTTGGTTTGCCCAAACCACACAGTGAGTTTGAATGGAATGCCAATAAACACAGAACTAAAAATAATCAGGTTTATTCCCTTTTTATAGGCCTCACTCTACGGCCTGCGGCATATTTAATGCCAATTTTGCAAAAAATTATAAGCCAATTTGCGTAGATTTTAGTCCTTTTAATTAGATATTTAAATTATCTAAACGGTTCATCACCAGAAGTAATAACATTCGCCAAAGTTAAATAAACGATTCGTCAATGTTGAGAATACAATCTTTTTTCCCTCTTTTCTTTTCCCAAACTGTTGGTCAAAACATTTTTTCCATATTATAAATTTAATACATAAACTTGAGCTGAAAAACTATGTTAAAAACGTTTTTTTTTTTTTTAAATAAAAAACACATGAAAAAACATATTATATTACCAAATTTTTAAAAAAGGTATTTAATACCAAATTTACGTAACTAATTTTACAATTAGTTAACATTTGTTTGATAATATCATTTTTGTTAATAATAATACTAAATAAAATAATAATACTATAAAATCATAATCATCTGGTTTCCCAGAAAGATTGAAAAATTCTAAAAGGGAAAAACCCCTTTCACAAAAAAAATAGTAAAAATAGATGCGGGAAATTTCAACCCTTTGTATTTTATGTAAATTTATTTCCCAAAAATTTTGAACGGGCCGTGTATGTACAATTTGATTTATTTTTAAAAAAATAATCTAATTACGAAACCCAGTCCCGGGTTTCCCCGGGGGAAACCCCATTTTAACTTACAAATGTCTTAAATTTTCCTACTTTACTAATTTCCCTACAAATACTCCAAAGGGGTTTCTCACTGGTAGGTTTGATGGACTTAAAAAAAATTTTAAACCCTCAATCCGATATTTTTGTATAAATTAAATATTTTTAGGTGTCAAATTCTTACTTGGGTTTAAAAACATACCCTTTAGGAAGGGATCAGAAGGGAAATTGGTTTAAAATTTTTTTGACTCTAAATTCCTATTACGTTGTGGGGTCCCTCGGCAGTATTTTGGGTCCTTTTATTTATTCCCATTGTTTACATTAACTAATATCGATTCTGATGCAATTTTATACTGATGACACATTATTTTGCCCAAGATCCATAAAAAATACCCAAAAACTTGGAAAAGTCTTTGGAAACGATGCTAAATTGGTTAGTTGTTTAATAAATTTCTCTACACCTGGGCAAGAGAAATGTATCATTGGTTCTAAATCAAAAATTAATAAACTACAAAAATTTTCCATTTCATGAATTCAAAAATAAAGTCCTTCGTTGGAGTTAAAATTCTTGGTTTGCGAATATCGTTGTTACCTCCTATCAGGAGAAAAATTTCCCCAAGGAGCATTCTTTCAAAGGTGAAAGGAAATTCATTTCTCTTACCCTTACAAAAAAATTGTTAATACGGAAGAAATAAAGAAACAGTTATGTCCTGCCCTTTTGCTGTGTCACTTTGATTATTCTTCATCTTCTTGGTACGAAGGACTGAGTAAGTCACTGAAGCACAAACTTCAAGTAGCTCAAAATAAGGTTGTGCGCTTTATAAAAGACTACACTCCTAGGACTTCGGTGACAAATAAGGTTCTGTCCGATCTTAAATTATTAAATGTCAATGATAGAGTTAGACAGTTAAGACTCAATCACATTCATAAAGTTTATTACAGCAAAAGCCCTTCTTATTTAAAGGAATTGTTTAAGGTTTGTAGAATATCCAATTTAAGATCTAGTAATTTTAATTTTGTTTTGCCTCAAAATGATTCTTATATTAAAAATACATTTTTCTACAATGCCAAAAAAGACTGGAATTCTTTACCAGACAACATTAGATCAATTGACAATATCCAAAGATTTAAAACGAAAGTAAAACATTTTTTTAAGTAATGAAAATGATAAACAAGTGAATAATATGTTTATTTATTATTAAATTGATGTATAACTTATGATAAGGTTTTTGTAACTTGTTATGTTGTACTTGATATGTTTTAGTTTAAACGAAATTTATTTCATTTTGTTTGTGTACAATGTACTTGTCTTATTATATATTGAAAAATGTGTCTTGATTGTTGAAAATTTTCGTTTATTTTAACTTCTTTATAATTCATTTATATTATATTATGTAAGTTAGTGTAACAATTTTACAGTAAATGGACCCCATTGGAAAATAAGCTTTTAGCTTAATGGGCAATCCTAGGAACATACTCATTAATTAATCTTATAATTACATTTTTGTTGCATTTATGTGTGTGTTTTTATATATACATTTGTATGCAAATTGATATATGTGTGTATATGTCTATTCCCTGAATAAATCGATACGATCTGTGTGCAGAAAGGGACCATGCGACATATTGTTCCTTTTTGAATGAAAAATAAGTGCTCATAAATTGTATAAGTCGTTCAGAGCAAAAAGATTACTCAGGTCAGGGATTATGACATACGTTTCTGGTTTAGTCTATGGTCAGAGCATTGCATTGTAACATGGCCAGCGATTCCGTATGAATCAATTGACATGAGGTGATTGGATGAAAATTCGGTATTTTTAAGTATAAAAACTAATTTAGAAAAGTAACACTACATTGTTGTCTGAAGAAAATGAAATATTTCATGAGTCTCTATGATAATTTTTGACTTGGATATTTTGCATTTATAAAAAGTGTATGTCTGTCCCTATGATCAGCAGAAAATTAAAATGAAATGTGGAGGGAGGGGGTTATCCTCTTTGAAGTCATTTTGCAAACAAATGGTTCCTATATAACAGGAACATTTTCATGTGTCAGGCATTTCATTCTGCTGGAAAAATCACCTCTTTAGCATGAAAACTCAATTTTAAGGTAGGATAAGGGATCATTTGTTATAATGTAAGTCTATCTGAAAATCAATGTGCGTGTCTGACCCTACGGGATAATCTATATATTAGTCTGACCTTAAATTGTCACATGGCGCGAAAACAATGGCACACTGCAACTTTCTTTTAATTTTACGGCCCAGACCAACGAAGCGATATCCTGTTCATGTGAAGGTAGTGTTTAATTTCTTTTATTCGATTCTGGAAGCATGTAATCAAAGCTATTGGAAACTGCCACTGACAGTTAAGCCGCAAAAAACTAAAAATATCTCTATCACATGTTTTCGCGATGTATTACATTTTGAATTTATTTTTAAATTTAGGTCAAAGGTCACGGGCAGTAGGTAACCTCTTTTGTAACGTCGTATTTTAAAACGAAATAGTTATGGCATTACAAAAAATAAATTAATCAAACTCATCATTTTATTATTCACGCGGGTGAAAATGCCACAGACGCTTGGGGTTTGGAGCTCAAAACGCCTTTAAAATCCAAATAAAATGCATATTTGTCAATCCCAGGACATGTACTGATCATATATATCAAAAAAATCTTAATATATGCCGTTTTGAAAAAAAATCATATTTCAACAACTATAATAATACACAAGATAAAAATGTTCGCCGGAAAAAATCCGCACCCCTACCGTCATAATCACCATGTATTTTAATCCATTTCCAATATTTTCACATAATCCTTTGGTCTATCGACACAGAAGATATAATTCTTCACGATGATGGTCAATTTTAAACTTCAACGGTAATATAAACAACGCAACAGCCGAAAATAAACATCAATATTATCGCCGTTTTTTTCCAACGACAAAAATCTTTCGATAAATTCAATGGACCAGAGGGCTATGAACGAAAGCTATCCGATTATGTGGTTCCCAAACTTAAAAGCGCTGCGCATTTTGCACACGGCAAAGCTGGGGCCACATAATCGGATAGCTTCGTTCATAGCCGTCTGGTCCATTGAATTTATCGAAAGATTTTGTCGTGGAAAAAAAACGGCGATAATATTGATGTTTATTTCGGCTGTTGCGTTGTTTTATATTACCGTTGAAGTTTAAAATTGACCATCATCGTGAAGAATTATATCTTCTGTGTCGATAGACCAAAGGATTATGTGAAAATATTGGAAATGATTAAATTCATGGTTATTATGACGGTAGGTGTGCGGATTTTTTCCGGCGAACATTTTTATCTTGAATGTATTATTATAGTTGTTGAAATATGATTTTTTTTCAAAACGGCATATATTAAGATTTTTTGAATATATATGATCAGTACATGTCCTGGGATTGACAAATATGCATTTTATTTGGATTTTAAAGGCGTTTTGAGCTCCAAACCCCAAGCGTCTGTGGAAAATGCCAGACATAAAATATCATATTTCTAGAAAAATAATATGTTTCTCTCCAACACGTCCTAATTATAAGACCTATACGTAACCTATTTCATATTTATCATTCATTAATCTGTTATTTTACATTTTTCATAATTTTCCATGTTACGTTAGGTCTTAACAGATCTTTGCAAAATCGTGTAGCAAAAAAATTGACATTAGACATCGATTTAGATCTAATGAATTTAAAACAATTAAAACAGCGTGTATTTACATTTATTTTTGACCTATTTATGAACAAAACTAAAAAATAAAATACCTTTAAACAAAATAATTGAACTGTCACAACCGAAAAGTCATGATTAAATCCTCTCATTTAATTAAATTCTTTGTACAGCTGATATACAAATGGCCGCCATACAGTGCGCGAAATCTGATTGGCTAATTCAAATGCAAACGTTTAAATGAGTCCAGAAGTTTTCTAACGGAATATTTTTTCAACGAAATAATTCCCATGCACCGTCAGTGTGTTCAAATATATTTTTCCGTTAAAAAATTGGAATCAATCTGTAAAACGCTTTACTTAACCAGTATGGCGATGAGCGAAATAGACTGATATTTATATTTTATTTTAATTATAAGTACATTGTTTGTAAGTTTTTGTTAATGATAGACCATGCGATTGAAAGAACAGAAGATAAGCTTTTTGAATAAAGCTTGAAAGGCAAGTCAACAGACATTTTTTTAATTTTTCAAAATGCTACGCGTTTTTGAGCAATAACTATTAGACGTAAAGGCTTGACCAACATAAAACTATAACAAGCCTGTAACGTCTAATCTATTGGACTACTCTCCAACTTGTTTTGTTTATTAAGCATTTATATATGATACAAATAAAAATAGAAATATTTTGGTTATCTTTTATTTTCTTAGAATTATTTACCTTTTTTCCTATTTTCTGGAAACAAAATATTTGAAGTTCATGAAAATTATGTTGTAATGTAAAATTCCTAATATAAATGTGTCCATCAACTTCATTTTGCTCTATATTATCAGGGCCTTTTTACCCTTCTTTGCTGTAGCCTGTATCAGGCTACTTCCCCAAGCCAAATTACTACCTTTTTTCCCCAAAAAACAGACTAAAATTCCCCTTCTGGCACATATTTCCCCTTTAAGTGAAGAATAAAACTTGTAAAAAAACTTTCTTGTTTAAAAATAGATAATTGTTTTGTCCAATTTGAAAGCTAATAATTCAATAACCCAATAGAGGGATACCTTGATTTCATACAATTGATGTTAACTCAAAGCCTCAGTCTGAGTTTGCAACTTTCTAAAAACAGCATGGGAAATCCCTGCTGCCTTTATATTTTTAGTGCACATGTGATAATATGGCGACCAATACGATGTCACTAATGTAAACAATGTCACAGAACAAGAAGAAAATACGATTGAGCGATGTTTGTAATTGTTTATTAAATTGGATGAATTGATGACCTTGTTAGTGCAACAGAATCCAATACATGTATCCCCTAGCAAGCCCATGTGTCCGAGTAGCACAACATGCCCAATTGTCGGAAATGGGGAGCCTAGCACATAAGTGCCAGTAATACAGTGTAAACTGATAATAATGTACCCTCTGAATCAAACCAAGAACCCTCACATGACCAACGTAAAATACTATAAATAGGAAAAACGAGTTAATATAAAGGGGCAATAAATTGATCTGTAAAAAATGTCTTTTACTCCTGTTGGACAGAAAGCTTAGTACTATAGTAAACCTTAAATGTGATAGGAGGAAGATATCCAAATAAATTATGATATTCCCCCGAAATGTGTGAAAATATGATATTTTCCCCAAAAGTGTGAAAATTGCGCATTTTTTCCCCACAAAAAGGGCTAGGGCGCCTTCCCCAAAACTAGTGAAAAGGCCCTGATTATTGCGCCAGTACCTTTATTCTATATATTTGCAGGGCCTTTTTTCCTTCTATAACAGGGGCCGGAATAGGGCTTCTTCCCTAAATAAAATCTCTTTAAAATCATGCAGTTTTCCCCAAAAATTTAATTTTACATCAAGTTTTTTCTTCCCCTTTTGCTAATAAGACCTATACCGTGTAATTTTTCCCCAAAATTAAGGGCTGGGCTGCTTCCCCAACCTGTGGAAAGAGCCCTGATTTGGGTTAAATATTCCGTTCCTGGCATTTATATTTTGATATACATGTATTTAGGCTGTTTAAAGAAAAATCAAAGCTGAAATTGATAAATAACTTAAAAGTCAAAAGTAATAAGAAGAAGAAAACTTACTTCTATTCATTCAAATTCCAATCACCAAATTTCGTCTCTAAATTTTTTTGTTTCATTTTTTACAGTCTGAAAAATACATTCCTTACACATGCAAAACTGCTGTTGATGACATTTGGGCATAATTATGAAAGTATCCTACGAGCAATAACTGTCGTATGCTTTATGAAAAATTGGAAAGCATTGGCAGCCTTCTATTGGTAGAATAAGTAAACTACCCAGCATGAGCCAGCTTCCAAGTTTTCCATTTTCCTATCTGCATTTTTGAATGTTTCCACATCTGTCAATACTTATTTTTTGTCTGTTACAATCCTCAAATAAGTTTTTTTTCTTTTAAAAAGGTGTATGACTAACAAATCCAAATGATATTCCTCTGAATCAAACACAATTATTTTCCTCCCGTGAAATACACAACTTTAAAAAGTGGCTGCCGCTTACATTTAACAAAGCCAGGTCTAATATAAATTCGCAGTAAGTAACAGAAATTTGGATGGATGGTTGGGCTTTTTCTCCTACAAGAATTGTTTGTTTTTATTATTAAAACAAGCGAACATTCATATTTTTTTAATAAAATGAATAATATCACCTTCATTTAACATTGATTGCCGAACTTATTTTTCAGCTCAAGACTTCTTGTATTTAATGAGAAATTCCGAAAAATGGGGCTCTCAATGGGGAAAACAGATTTTAATATTAAAGTTAATATTATGGAAATTTCGTTTTAACTTAATTTTAAGCATAAAATAAAAAGAAAATTTGTTTGTTGTGTAAGATGTTGTTCTACTTCGGATCACTCGAACACCGATCGCTTGAACTCTCGAACCTGATCTCTGGTCTCTTTGGCAGAAATATAGTGAAAATCACACCTTTTTGGTAGAACACAAAAAGACAACAAAAATTTGGGTCGACATGTTTAAATGACAGTCGGTGACACATGTTTTTATATGCCCGAAACAATTTCGGGCATATTATGTTATACCCCCTGGTGTCCGGCCGTCTGTCCTTCCATCTGTCCATTAGCAATTTGGTTTCCGGAGCATAACTTAAGTTCCATTTGGCCCACAATATTCAAACTTCATAGGATGATTGTCCATATTGGGTAGAAGACCCCTATTGATTTTGGGGTCACAAGGTCAAAGTTCAAGGTCACTATTACCTTAAAACTGAAAACAGTTTCCAGAACATAACTTAAGTTCCATTTGGCCCAGTGTTCAAACTTCATAGGATGATTGTCCATATTGGGTAGAAGACCCCTATTGATTTTGGGGTCACAAGGTCAAAGTTAAAGGTCACTATTACCTTAAAACTGAAAACAGTTTCCAGAGCATAACTTAAGTTCCATTTGGCCCACAATATTCAAACTTCATAGGAGGATTGCTATTTGAGGGAGGTAATACTTTATTTAATTCCCATGTCTTACAAATGCTTCATCCTTACTTAAAAAAAAACAAAAACACTTTCGGGCATTTAATGCTCCGTCTAGGGGTGCTCTTGTTAACACCTTGTGATCATGACAAAGGAAATAAATGTTAATTGATACAAAATACAAGGTGTTGTAACCGATTTGTTTGTTACGATAATATTGTTTATTTGCCATTGATGGTAACGATAAAAAGAAAATAACTCATGAAATAAGTGAAATGTGCAAAAGACAATAAAGAATTACATGATGTGTACTTGGACGGCTTTAATTACAACCTTGGTTCAAGTAACTTGAATTGTATCTACTTATAGAATGATACTTGTAAGTAAATGACTACAATAGAGGTTGCTGTAAAATGTTATTTTTTAAATATTTTATTAATTCATTGTTTAAAATAAAATTCATCCCATATTAAACATATAAATATATTTTGAACATTGTTCAACAAGTATTGATATTGAAATCAACCAAATACAATATGCATGAATATAGATTAACACAGTGTACTGTTGTATTGATAATAATTCCTAATATGACGTATTCGACGATCAGATGTTCTAACAAATAATTATATTGGTGTATTTATCATTCTACTGATGTAAGCTGGAAAACCTTTAGGACTATGTTCTAAGTAATAACAGTTCAACCTTGATTGACTCGAACTACCGATCTCTCAAACAAATTTGCACAGGCCCTCCGATTTCGAGCGAACGAAGTTTGACTGTAATTTTGTTTGTGTTTTGAGTTTATTTATACTCGGCGCCAGAATAACCAGAGATTATATAAAACTTCCCCAAGGGAAGGGTTACTCTGTTACAAATTCTTGTTATTTCATCATTTGAAAGACAATGTTTATATGTACAGTTATTTTTAAAAAGTAAAAAATTTCCATATTTTTAACCTGCCCATCAAGAAAATTAAATCTCTCAAGAAAATCTAATTTCTCAAATTTAAATTTGCCAAATGAGAGAAAATTTCTCACTTAAAATCCTGACTAGAATGATGGCAAATCTTTACTGTATGTATAACATTATAAGTACCTTTTCAGTGGTTAAATGCAACACAATTTTGAGCGCAAGCTTTGAACTGTCTTATATCATATTAAAATTCATATTTGAAAAATACTTTAAAAGATAATCATTTTCCACATAATTGCCATATTTTATTTATGAAAAAAATCCTAAGATAACTATTTTGATCGAAAAATAAAGGCATATATTCTTTCATCAAATAATGTCACACAACAAATTAAGCTGTTGATAACTACACTGTTGTGTATGTGGTACTGAGTTACTAGCTACACAATTTATTCATAAGCCAAGATGCTGTTTGTAAAATATTATATATAATATGATATTCAAGACATTAATTCATGTAAACAATTATAATCATATATTGATGAATTATTCAATATATGAATTTGTGGGAGCAGATGCATAACTACTTTGTTGGTTGTCAAAGTGTCATTAAAAAGATCTGATTCATCATTATGTAGAATAAGCTACTCCGGAAATTTACATTGACTAACTTATTTTGTTGTAAAAAACTGGCATTTTGTTTATTTTTCGAGTAATCTAAGATATGGGTGCTATAAGTATAAATTTAATGCATGCTTAATGATGGTCCATCTACCAGTAAAGGCACAAAAAGCACATGGGTGGAAGTTTTCCGGACTGCTCCGGAAGTTCCGGATTTTCGATGTCCTCAGAGATCATTTTTCCAAAACCTGTAATCCGTTGAGATTTCAGAGGGGTGGGGGCGTAGGTGGTATAGGCCTACCTCAACCCTGACTTCGACTTTCAAACTGTTAAAACGAAAACGAAAGTAAATTCCAGTGATTTGATCTGTTTTGCGCTTTATTTTTAGTAACGATTCGTCATTGCAAGGTGCTCGTTGTCAGGTTTTTACGAAAATAGCGGGCTACAGCCGTAAATAGACTAGCTGGGTTCGACCGTTTCCGCCAATAAGTTCCGAACGGGAAAGCCAATCGCTCCCAATCGGGAATGTCCGCGATCATCAAGACATTGCAGACGCTTTTTAAACGCCTAGGTAGCTGAAGTCTTAATTTTATAGTACGACGGGAACCAGACCAAGGTTGCGATGAATTACGATATAATACGACAATTCTGATTGGCTCGCTGTACGCTGTAGTCCAATACAAAAGCTGGTCTTTAAGCGGTTAGGTGATTCTTTCAAAAAATAACAACAATATTCTTGTGATAATAGATCGTTGCAAAAATATTGAAGTTTTTACCCCCAGCGTACAACACTACGGACTTAAAAAGTAAACAAACTAACAAATGGAGATGGGCATTGCTATCTGAATGTGACACAAATGGTGAGAAATGGGGGATTTGGTTAAAAAAAATGGGACCATCTTCCAGTAAAAAGGGACCCTGGTCAATCAGTCATGTAACTGTGAATGTGTTCCAGTGTTTTTTTCTGAATTAAATTGTTGAACAATGTGCTTGACCATGTGAAATTAAATTAAAATAAGTTACTAATCTTCCTACTCTTAACCTATGATCAATGGTGATATCGTGCATTTTTTGCATGTGCATAATATATAATGTTGATATCAATTACATGGACACAAGAATAAAAAAGTTGTTAACAGAAAATCATGCATTCTCTGCATGATATTAAGTCAGTCTTTGGTAATCATATAATCCTGGAAAAGCGCTGTACAAGCACTCAAAACCACTAATTCCCAGCTTCGCCCCCCCTGACCCCCTACCAGGGCTTTGCCCCCAACTAAAATTTCAGGATTCAAAAATTTTCAACTTCCACCCATGAAAGCAGCTTTAGGTGTGGAGTAGGGACCACAGACATGTCACCAGTCATGCCATTAAAACAGTGAATTTTGAAGTGGTGAAAGTTTACATTTAAAATCTACTTTATCAACAAGTGGTTGCCTTAGTATTACCTACATGTATCAGCGAGCTTGTTTTCCAATGGCTTTTTAGCTCACCGAAGGCTCAGGGTGAGCTATTAGTATCAAAGGGGGATGCTTCGGCGTCCATCGTCCGTCGTCATGCGTCAACAATCTTCTTCTCCTCTAAAATTACTAAGCAGTTTGGTCTGTAGCATCCTTGTGACAGTTACACTGGATTTTGCTTATGTCATTCCAATTGGCCCCTTTTAGGGGTCAGCAGAGCTAAAAATAGAAAAACCTATAAACATCTTCTTCTACAGAACTAATTGATGGATGATCAACAAACTTTGTCTGTAGCTTTCTTGGGTAGTCTTTTATCAAATTTGCTCATATTAATTTGATTGGCCCCTTTTAGGGTCTCTAGGGCTAAAAATAGAAAAAACCTTTCAACAACTTCTTCTACAGAACTAATGGATGGATGATCACCAAACTTTGTCTGTAGCATTCTTGGGTAATGTTTTATCAAGTTTGCTCATATTAATTGGATTGGCCCCTTTGAGGGGCCGCTAAAGCTAAAAATAGAAATACCGTTAAATGTCTATTTCTAGAGAACTAATTGATGGATGATCACCAAACTTTGCCTGTAGCATTGTTTGGTAGTCTTTTATCGAATTTGCTCATATTATTTTGATTGGCCCCTTTTAGGGGTCTCTAGGGCTAAAAATAGAAAAACCTTTAAACATCTTCTACAGAACAAATTGATGGATGATCACCAAACTTTGTCTGTAGCTTTTTTGGGTAGTCTTTTATCAAATTTGCTCATATTAATTTGATTGGCCCCTTTTAGGGGTCTCTAGGGCTATAAATAGAAAAAACTTTTCAACAACTTCTTCTACAGAACTAATGGATGGGTGATCACCAAACTTTGTCTGTAGCATTCTTGGGTAATGTTTTATCAAGTTTGCTCATATTAATTTGATTGGCCCCTTGTAGGGGCCACTAAAGCTGAAATTAGAAATAGCGTTAAATGTCTATTTCTAGAGAACTAATTGATGGATGATCACCAAACTTTGTCTGTAGCATTGTTTGGTAGTCTTTTATCAATGTCTTCTCCTACAGAACTAATCGATGGATGATCACCAAACTTTGTAGCATTCTCGGGTAGTGTTTTATCAAGTTTCCTCATATTAATTTGATTTGCCCCTTGTAGGGGCCACTAAAGCTAAAAATAGAAATACTGTTAAATGTCTATTTCTAGAGAACTAATTGATGGATGATCACCAAACTTTGTTTGTAGCATTTTTGGGTAGTTGTTTTTCAGGTTTGCTAATATTATTTTGATTGGCTAATATTATTTTGATTGGCCCCTATTAGGGGTCTCTAGGGCTAAAAATAGAAATACCTTTAAATGTCTATTTCTACACAACTAATTGATGGATGATCACCAAACTTTGTAACATTCTTGGGTAGTCTTTTATCAAGTTTGCTCATATTAATTTGATTAGCCCCTTTTAGGGGTCACTATAGCTAAAAATAGAAAAATCTTTAGATATCTTCTTGTACAGAACTAATTGATGGATGATCACCAAACTTTGTCTGTAGCATTGTTGGGTAGTCTTTTATCAAGTTTGCTCATATTATTTTGATTGGCCCCTTTTAGGGGCCGCTAAAATTAAAAATAGATATAAATTTAAATGTCTATTGCTACTGAACTAATTGATGGATGATCACCAAACTTTGTCTGTAGCATTTATAGGTCATCTTTTATCAAGTTTGCTCACATTAATTTGATTGGCTCATTTTAGGGGCTGCTAAAACTTAAAATAGAAAAAACTTTAAACATCTTCTACTTCAGAACCAATTGATGATCACCAAACTTTGTTTGTAGCATTATTGGGTAGTCTTTTATCAAGTTTGCTCATATTAATTTGATTAGCCCCCTTTTAGGGGCCGCTAAAATTAAATATAGAAATACGTTAAACATCTTCTCCTAAAGAAAAAAATTAATGGATGATCACCAAACTTTGTCTGTAGCATTTTTGGTAATCTTTTATCAAGTTTGCTCACATTATTTAATTTGATTGGCCCCATTTAGGGGCCGCTAAAGCTAAAAATAGAAAAATCTTAAATCATCTTCTACTTCAGAACCAATTGATGGATGATCACCAAACTTTGCCTGTAGCATTCTTGGGTACTCTTTCATCAAGTTTGCATTGGCCACTTTAAGGGGCCACCAAAGCTAAAAATAGAAAAAACCTTCGAACATCATTTCCTACTGAAATAATTGATAGATGATCACCAAACTTTGTAGCATTCTTAGGTAGTCTTTTATCAAGTTTGCTCATATTAATTTGATTAGCCCCGTTTAAGCTAAAGCTTTAATGCCCCTGGTCATGGCATTTCTTCAAATTATTGTTTAAACATATTCTGTGCTCAAATTTAATATTAGAATTTATTTGACATTCCAACACTGAAAAGCAGTTGTTTCTGGTGAGCGACTCAGGGCCATTATGGCCCTCTTGTCTACAGTAGTTCTCCTGTACGGTGAAACTATTGATACAAAAAGTGTATTTACTCATAGTAAACTAAGATTTCATAACTTACCGTAACCATTCAAAGGAACTCCACTGAGGTCCAATAGCCTAAAATGATAATTTTTGGAATTCTTTCTTTAATCAACTGGTACACTTTAATTTGAAACCAAGCAATAGATGATATATAAATATACACGGTCTTAAATTGATAATAGACTTTTATGTGCTTTGTTTGAAAGCGTTTCCACGGTTTTCATTTTTTGGGCCAATTTGCACAATAAAATTGATTATTTCTTGGAAACTGAGTGAGCGAATGATCAGAAATTTTGTACATGAGTTATTCGTCTAGACATACATCTAGTTATACAAAAATCTTGAAAAAATATTTTCAGTCTCTTCACGTCAAAGAACCTCAGTGGAGTGAGTCCCTTTAAATTCTTATATATAATTACAATTCCTGTTTAATGGAAACTTCATCCCATAAATTTTGAGTTGATACATAGAAATTTAAATCTCCCATAAGAACGAACAAGTGTTTTCTGGGCGTCCATGGCCAAGTGTTTAAGGTTGTTGACTTCAAACCACTGGCCCCTCACCGCTGTGGGTTCAAATCCCGGCAGGGACTTCGTATTCTTTCCGAGAAGCTATCCAGCTAGATTACGTCGGTGGTTTTACTAGGGTTCTTCTAGGGCACCAGTAAAGCTGGAACGTTGCCATATGACCTGTAATGTGTCGGTGTGACATAAAACCCAATTAAACAAACAAACAAACAAGTGTTTTCCGTATATTTTCAGGAAGTGTGCTTATACCACAGTCATCATCTAAAAACACAAACTATCTGTCTATCACCAATACCCAAGAAGTCTGTTACTAAAACTTACACAATAATAGAAGAATTTGAAAATTTTTTTGACAAAAACTTTCATGAAAGGCATCCAAATGAAAATTAAAATAACTTCCGACTGGTGTTTATACCAGAAGAGCATAAGATTGCCTGCACCTTGTGTGAATTTTTTCATATCAAGTGATAACAGTGGATAGGTATAGTGCAAAAACAATAATCTACAAAGTAATAATATTGTTTAATGATAGAAGTTAATGTGAAGAACCTTGGAAAGCTTTTTTGAAATGAGAACTTTTTTAGAGGAATGTCTTATTCTCAGCGAAAGTGTGTTACCAGATTGTTGGACTTGTTACATTGTGTGACAAAATGAAATATGAAGACAGCAAGGAAATATTCTTCAAACTTCTCGTATACAACAAAACTTGAGTAGAGATTCAACATGGAAATTTGACTCTTACCATTCAGAACAGCCCACAAAAGATATAAAAGTATGAACCGGTACTTTGTCCAGTGATCAGGACCCAGGACGATACCAAATGTAGATGTTCTAATATCAACCAGAAATCAAGGGTAAATTTTTCATCAAGATATGCTGAATTGCTGTCAACAACACAGAATGGAATCTTTGTTATAATTGTACTAAGTGGCTGCATCACACTTATGCTGAATTGAAACATCAATTGTGGTGAAAAAAGGAAATTCATCTATACATATGTGTTTACTGTTAGTGACTTTAATTATTTTAATAGAACAAGATTTAATTCTCTACCATATTATTATATTCATTTTGATTAAAAACTCCTTAGGTCTATGAAAAGGGTTTTATAAAATAAGAAACATATTCCATGAAGAAGCAAAAATCAGTGTTCAAGTTGTGATGCAGTAGATTGGAATCAAGTTGTAACAGCTTTCTGGTGGAGAAGAATTTCAACATGGTAATAATCTGCCATATGGTTTGTAAAGTTGAAGATCGTTAGGGCGGTGAGTACCTTGATTTGTTGAATTGTAGTACCTTTTTGAATTGTGATGTTGTTAATGTTTACCAGAGAATATACTTCTTTTAGTTTAGATGTATGCTTTAGCTATAATTTTTACAAGTAGAAATATTGTTAAATATAAACTATAAGTTTTGCATTTTCCTTCTGCAAAGAAATGATGCAGTTTATTTGTGGTTTGGTGAAGGATACATGCAATTCTTTTTTATAATGTGAAATGATTGTAATAAATCTGAAATCTTAAAAAGAAAAAGATATTTTTAATACACATGCATGTTCTGAAATGTACTACAACATGTTACATGTATCAGGGGTTCCATTGTATTTGAATTAAACTAGATTATTTCTTTAAATTAGCATGTTTATTAGCACCAGAAAGAAATGAATGTGAAAGAAAAATTGTATACTAAAAGTTGCAAAGGATTTTACCCAGCTTCCTGTTCACAATGAAACCCCTTGATATGTTTACTGCTTTATTATTATATGTTTTGTATCACATGATACAATAATTATTATACCCCTGCAAACATAGATTGAAGGTGGTATACTTTAGTCATCTTGTCCCCTTGCCAATCTGTTCACACTCATAAATCTTGTAAATATTATTCTTCGTACAAAACAAATCATTAAAAAACTTGAAGGCACATTATTCCTCAGAAACAAATATATTATTTCTTCCTTAGAACGGATAGACATGATTTTTTTCTTTGGTTTAAACAATTGATTTAGAGCAGTTAAGGTGCTTGTTAGCCGGGGGTTAGTAGCACTTATTATGAAATAATTTGTCATTAAAGTAGCAAAATGTAAAACGAAGTAGCATATTGACTGCCATATAAAATACTATAACTAAATGCTAAAAGTTGAAAACACAACAGAAGAAAAAGATGGTTCAGGTAATTGGCCAATAAGTAACTTTCGGGAAAATATAAAAGTATGTTAAAAAAAGAATCTTTTATGAAATAAAAATAAAATCTTTTTGGGGGTATAATGGGCCTTTAAGTAAACAGTCTGTTTTAGCATCATGTTAAAACAAATTATTTTATGTGGATGAAATCATGATCAACCTTCACCTAACAGGTAAGTCTAGCTTAATCATATAATTTCTCTCCATTATGCAGAAGTAATGGCCTTTTGATTAATTTTTTGTACACAATTCTGAATTGGATGGTACAAATCATGATTTGTGTATGGATTTGTATGCTCTTATCTTCATATATTTACATGGTGTCGTTTGTCTTTCGAGTCTAACATTCACATGGTTCGAAGGGCATATAAGATTCTCCCTGTGGAAATGATGTTTCTCTAAATTTTAAATATAAATTAAGTTATTCTCTTAAAAAAAATAAAACTGCAGACACTATTTCAATCATAATACTGTGAATTGAAAACTAGAAATTGACCTTATGACTAAGTATTAAACTTTACCAAAAGTGTATGATGAATTGATTCCATAATACCTGCAGCATTCGACAATTTTTTATACATATGTATTCAGTAATGTTTTATACTTAGCCATGAGGTCGTTATGTAGCCGAGTGTGTTAAAATTTGAATAGAATAAGTTTTCAGACTATTTTGAAGACTATATAATAAAAGAATGAAAAGTATATAATAAAAGAATGAAAAGTATTATGAACATTATTTAACAATCATGTTGATTGAATAAGGGCCAATTCATACGGATATAGACCTGATAAATAAGGTAAATTTGATGTCTTGTGTTTTGATTTTACAAATTTTGTCTGTCATAATGCTGGGCAAGAACATTTTATAAAGGCAAGTAAATTTTGAGGGTCACTTGAGTTGCCCTATAAAAATTGATCAAGGGCTGTACAGTACTTGTTGTATTGTCCATTAAAAGTATCTACTATAATTTATGAACTTAAAATTGCAAGTTTCTCATGTAACAAAGTAAACCAATCAAATCGATTGGGATGAAAATGTGCACACCAATTTTCTTTATGACACATTAATATGGTACTTCAATATTTGTATCATACATGCCATAACGTCCCGGATGTCTGGGAAAGTCCCCGAAATAAGGTGTCTGTCCCGGAGGTGTCCCGGAGATGATTTATGCCACTGTAAAAGAAAAATCTAAAATAATCTACTTTGAAGCAAGAAATTTTACATTTTTATATAATTTTATTGTCAAGTTTTTATAAACTAGTCGTAGAACGCTAATAACGAACGATTATCCCCTTACAGCATTGCAATGGTGACGCTAATCCTTTGATTGGTATATCTATGTGCCCCTTCCAACAAACAATTATCGGCAATAATTTTGATCAATTAAAAGATTAATTGTTTACCCCCTTTGGCTTCCTGGCCGAGGGTGTCATACACTGTAATTAACAACTGGCCAGTATGTGAAAATTACCGCTAAATATGAGGTGATGAAATCTACAAGTTTCGGGGATAGTTTCAGGTCAACTACATGGCTAATTGTCCTTACATTACATAGCTTTATTCTGTTCTGTGACTGATTGAATTTACGATGCCTTAATACTTAGAAAAGATAGAAAAACTGTTAATAATTATTGATATTCTGTCTTTGTTTATGGTGTCATTAAATTTGCAAGTTGTAAATACCGGTATAGGTATAGGTTGTATGCTACTATGTATAAAAAAAAACGTTTGCTGATCAATGCCTACCTCCAAATGAAAAGTGTCCCGGTAATGAGTCTAAAAATTGTGGCATGTATGTTTGTATTGTGGAGTATTAATAAACTATTTTAACATCTACCACCATTTATGAATTTAAAATTGCAAGTTCCTCATGTAACAAACTAAAAATTATTCAGTATGTACTTCTCTTCTTTTTATGCCCCCGCCATGTAATGGCCGGGGCATATAGTGTTACCCTGTTCCGTCCTTCCGTCATTCCGTCCTTCCGTCCTTCCGTCATTCCGTCCTTCCGTCATTCTGTCATTCCGTCATCATCAGTTTCCGTTCATTATCTTAGTAACGGTTGCACACATTCAACTCAAATTTGACATATGGATATGTCATGAGAAAATACAGGTCAAGTTCGAATTTGGTCATGGAATTCAATTGCATTTTTGGCAGAGTTATTGCCCCTTTTACTTTGAAAATAATATGAAATTTTCAGTTTCCGTTCATTATCTCCCCACGGTATTAACACATTCAACTCAAACTTAACATTATTGGATATGTCATGATACAATACAAAGGTCAAGTTCGAATTTGGTCATGGTTGGATGATTTTGGCAGAGTTAGTGCCCCTTTTACTTTGAAAATAATATGAAATTTTCAGGTTTCCGTTCATTATCTCCCCAACGGTATAACACATTCAACTCAAATTTAACATATGGATATGTCATGAGAAAATACAGGTCAAGTTAGAATTTGGTCATGGTTGGATGATTTTTGGCAGAGTTAGTGCCCCTTTCACTTTGAAAATAATATGAAATTTTCAGTTTCCGTTTTCATTATCTCACCCAACGGTACAAACATTCAACTCAAACTTGACTATGGGATTATGTCAAAGGAATGCGCAGGTCAAGTTCAAATTTGGTCATGGTTCAATGATTTTTGGCAGAGTTATGCACCTTTTCACTTTGAAAATAATATGAAATTTTCAGTTTTCTGTTTATTATCTTTCCCCACCGCGTACAAACACATTCAACTCAAATTTGACATATGGATATGTTTTTGGAATGCCCAGGCCAAGTTCGAATTTGGTCATGGTTCAATGATTTTTTGGCAGAGTTATTGTCCCCTTTTCAACTTTGAAAATAATATGAAATTAACAGTTTCTGTTCATATCTACCAACAGTGTTACATATTTAACTCAAACTTGACATATGGATATGTCAAAGGGACATGGGCAGGTCAAGTTGGGGAACTTTGGTCCATGGTTTCGATGATTTTTTTGGCGAGTTATGTCCCTTTCACCCCCCACTTAAAAAATAGTAGATACATCTTAGAATAAGCACTCATACTTTTGTGGGAAAAAGTTTGAATTTGGTCATGGTTCAATGATTTTGGACAAACTTATCTTTCTTGAATGTTGGAAAAAATTTTTTGAACACTCAGTTTCAGCACTCATACTTTGTGGAAATGTATGTAGCCACTATTTTTGGCATACAAATATTGAATCTGCTATTTTCAAAAGGTTAAGAATGAAAATTTCAGTTGCCTTTGAACATTGTATGGAAATGGTTTGTGTTAAACATTGAAAAGTTTTAAGGCTTTGAACTTAAAATGAAAAAAAAATATTTCTCAAACAAATTTGGAACTAAATATTATAAACTCTGAAATTTTTGGCTGCATGCGGGGCAATCCGTGGCATGATGACCATTTCTAGTTTGAATAATTTCAAGAAAATTTATTCATTACTTTCAGGTTTTTCCAAGGCCCAAAAAATGGGGACAAATTCCCCTTAAAAAAAAAATTTTTGGGGACTTTTGAATATCAATAAGACATAAAAATTTTTAAGAAAAGTTACCTGTTTTTATTTTGATGTTTTTTCTTACGATTTATGAACACTATTTAATATAAATTGTAATCACCACTGTTTGTGGAAAATGACTTAAAACTAGATTTTTATTTAAATTTGCTGTTCAAATGGTAATTTTGAGAAGAACGGGAATGTTTTATCATTTTAGAATAGATTATATGAATAACTTGTCATCTTCTCATTTTTTTAAAAAGAATTTTTTGGATTTTGAAAGATTAAGTCTTATGCTTTTTTTGTGTTTAATGCACAATTTACAAATCATATTTTTTATCCATGAGTAAACTAAAGCCACGTGTAATTCATTTAACCATTTTGTGTCGCCTCTACGGAGTAGTGGCGACATATAGGGATCACTTCTCCGTCGTCTGTCTGTCCGTCTGTCTTCTGTCTGTCTGTCTGTCCGTCTGTCCGTCCGTCCGTCACAAAAACTTGTCCGGGACTACTCCTCATAAAACTACTGGTGCAATTTCATCCAAACTTTTACAGGAATGATCGGAGTACCAAGTCTAGTTGTGCATATTGTCAGGATTTTCTCGGTTCAATGATTTTTTGTCAGAGTATTGGCCCTTTAACAATTTTTAATTTTAAAGATTTGGTCCGGACTACTTCTCTTATACCATTAATGCAATTTCAATGAAACTTTACAGGATTGATCTGTAGCTCAAGTCCTTGCGCATATTGCACGGGTTTTCCGCGTTGAATGATTTTTGGACCGAGTTATGGCCCTTGATAAAAAAGGTTTCTTTTTCTGTGTGTTGCCAGATACACAAAAGCTTGTACCGGACTACTCCTTATAAACTACTGGGTGCAATTTCATCCAAAACTTTACAGGAATGATCAGTACCATGTCTAGTTGTGCATATTGTCAGCATTTTCCAGTTCAATGATTTTTGTTTGAGTTATGGCCCTTTAATAATTTTTATTTTTAAAGTTTGTCCAGACTACTTCTCTTATACCACTTATACAGTTTCAATGAAACTTTACAGGATTGATCTGTAGCTCAAGTCCTTGCGCATATTGCACGGGTTTTCCGGTTGAATGATTTTTGGCCGAGTTATGGCCCTTTGATAAAAAGGTGTTTTTTTCTGTGTTGCCAGATACGCAAAAGCTTGTCCGGACTACTCCTCATAAACTACTGGTGCAATTTTTTCCAAATTTTACAGGAATGATCAGTACAAAGTGGTTAGTCTAGTTGTGCACTGTCCGTCTGTCTGTCTGTCTGTCACAAAATTTATCCCAACATGAAATTGGCCATCATGAGGCGACACATGTGATTACTGATCGCTCTTGTTTCTGGAATGAACATACAATAGATTTTCGTTTGATGTCACTCTTTTCTGAAGGCTTCTGGGTTGAGGGAGGCTCAGACGACGTGGACTGGTATGATACATTATTGTTTTTGTCTGACTTTTCCCAATTGTCATGGGGATTGGGGCTCTTTCTTTTTTGGAAAAAAATATTGAGTATTTTGTTTGGTTTTTTCTCCTGTGGCCGTCGCCATTATTGAAACAACAGTTAAAATAAAAATATGTTTTCATTGGCTGTTCTATAATTAATAAACTTATCAGAATCAATGTAAGTAACTTAGGGGCACTTTGCTTTGGTTACCGTGTAATAATTTGAATGCCAATGAGAATTTTGCCACCACTTTTGTCGGATTCGTACTCAGAAATTTCGTACGCGACAATATTTGCACCACTGCTTTTTATGTGCGACATTTTTGCCAATTTTTAAGCACGGCATGAGAATGTCGCAGTGAATTCGCGGCCGTTGGGTGGAACACTGCTTCCACATGCATGCTAATTCGTTATGTAACAATAGCATTCCCCGGTTTTAAACCTCCTAAAAAATACCAGTTTGTATTAATTGTACATGTTTATTGCTACATTGTTATAGAACATAACTGGAACACACAACTTTTTATCCCACCGACAACAAAGTTGGGTAAGGGGGGGTATATAGACTGGGATTAGATTGGTCCGGATGTTTTCCCGTCCGGCGCGTCCGGCCCGGGGTCCGTTCCGGCCGGCCGTCGGTTCCCGTCGGTTTTTTTCTGTCTGCGCCAAAATACTTAACAGAGATTTCCTTTGATCCCCTTAGTCTTCATATTTGACAATGAGGTTAGTCATTTGATTAGTAGAGTACCCCTATATTATTTGGGACGGTCACTTTAGGGTCAAAGGTCAAGGTCACAGGGGCCGACTTCAAAAAGGAACTTGTCCGCCCAATAGCTTAGCTTAAATCGCTTTGACCCCTTAGTCCTTCATATTTGACACAGGAGGTTGTATGATTATTAGATTTACCCCTATTGATTTTGAGGTCACTAGGTTTCAAAGCGTCAAGGTAACAGGGGGCCATGCCCTTAAAAAAGCGTGCCCCGCCCAATAAACTTGGGGATTCCCTTTGACCCTTAGTTTTCATTTTTGGCTTTGGGGGAAAGTAAAGTTTATTGGGTTTAACCCCAAAAGTTTTTGAGGTCACGGGTAAAAGGTAAAGGTCAAAAAGGGGGCCTTGACTTCAAAAAGTTTGGTCCGCCCAATAATTTAAGATTCCTTTGAACCTTAGCTTCATTTTTTGGGACATGGGGGGTTAGTCAGGGTTTTAAAAAGATGACCCCTTTTTGGATTTTTGAGGGTAAAAGGGAAAGGGTAACGGGGGGCCTTGCTTCAAAAAGCTTTTCCGCTCAAAATTTTAAATTTCCCTTTACATTTTTAAGTTTTCAAAATTTGGCAGGGGGTTTTAGCATGATTAGGTAGATGACCCCTCTTGATTTTCGAGGTCAACAGGGTCAAAGGTCAAGGGTCACAGGACCTTGACCTTTCAAAAAGCTTGTCCGCCCAATAACGATTCCTTTTGCCCTTAGTCTTATGATTTGGTCAATTGGAGGGTTACTGCAATGATTAGTAGATGAAGCAATGGAATACATAACTTAGGGCAATGCACTGGCTTATGTAAACCTAGATTTTGCAGGGAGGTTTTGTCCTTGAGCTCTAAATGGCCACTGTTGATTTTGAAAAGTTGTAATGCGGGGGTACACTCCATATATGGAGTTCTTATTTTTATAACAAAACATATAAGAAAACAACCAATAACACAATTTTTATAATAGAAACATGGACGAAAATAAAAATAACACACTTTTTATTACAGAACAAATATACCAAAACACATACACAATGGTTTTTCATCTTTTTACTTTTTCCACTTATATATAAAAGCCTACCCTATCTACAGACCCAGGGAAATTTGAAATTCAGCCCCCCAAAATTTGCAGAGGGTGACACACTAAATTTTATTTTTTAACACTTTTTTCTTGGAGTGGCCCTTTTCTTTTTCCATTTTTCTTGGGGACCATTGTTTTTGGGGACTACCCGAAACCCCTTAAAAACATCACGTCACTGATTTTGGGGAGGAAAAAGGTAAATTTCCCTTTTTGATTACCTCCTTTCTTGAAACTTTTCAATTTATTTTTTTTCATTTGGTTTCCCCCCATACCAATTGTATTTAATAACTCAATTATCGGGCCTTTCCCAGTTCAGGGAAATTTCCCTTCCCCCAAAAACTGCAAAAGGGCCCAAACCCGTTTGGGAAAGTCCCTGTGCACCTGTTTTTAATTCCCCCTCAGGGAAAAAATTCCTCGGGGAGCCCTTCGGTTTTTACTTCACAAAAACTTGCTGGACTAACAGCTGGTTTCCCTTGGTGGATGCCTACTACTTGACCTTGAGGCTCAGCTTCCTGTGCGTGAACCACAAGACATGTCAGACCAACCCACGGAGGAAGCCATAACCTCTCTTCCGTAAAGGCTTTTGATTCGGCTTAGCCAGACTCTTTATTCCCTTTTAGTAAACAGTCCCCGCTCTTGCGTGATTATTGTTCTGTATAATGCGCCTCCATGGAGCGTCATAAATGAGCGCCATCAAGCTATGTGGTCGGCCGTAGCTGCCTGACGATTTATTTCTGATCAAAGTTGGCTGTTTGGTGTTACAGTTTCCTGTAATTGGAAAAATAAGGTCTGAGCACAAATTGAGTGATATATATCGCGTCTCTTTTGTTCTAGGTACTGATGAGTGATAAAAATTTAAACTATAAAAACCTATTGAAACATGGTTGTCATTTGGCGCAAAAAAGTTACTGTAAACTTACATTTTAGAAAAAATGTTCAGGAGAAGCAAAAAACTATTTTTCTAATATCCATTAAACAATATCTTTTAATTGAATTGATTTTATACATATTTTTAAATTTTTCTGTTAGAATGGGTATATTAACAGATAAAGTTTAAAATATTGCTTTAAAGATATTTGATGTTATATTTCACTTACCATGACTTTTTGCGCTGACATTTTTATGGTGCAATAAGTCATGTAAGTGTAGTTACACAAGTTTTGCACCCAAAATTTTTGAATTCTTGAGATGAAATGAATTGTAAAAATGTTGTTTTTTTTTTGCTTTCAACTCAATTTATTCTTTTTTTAAAGTTCAATTCATTTAAATATAATTGAGAGACAAGTAAAGAGCAATTGTTTTTTTAACCATGGTTTTCCGAAGGGAAAAAAAAACTGGTTATTAGATTGAGGTATGGTCGGCGCGGGCGGTGGGCGGGCGGTGGCGGGCGGATGGGCGGACGGGCGGCGTAAACAATTTCTTCTGTGCGCAACTCCTCCTACATTTTTCAACGATTTTTGACCAAGTAAAGAGCAATTATTTTTTTAACCGTTTTCCGAAGGAAAAAACTGGTTATTAGATGAGGTATGTCGGCGGGCGGGCGGATGGGCGGACGGGGGCGGGCGTAAACAATTTCTTCTGTGCGCAACTCCTCCTTTACATTTCTCAACGGATTTTGACCAAACTTTCACAGAAGCTTTGTCATCAAGTGCCCTGCGCATATTGTCGGGGTTTTGCGATTAGATAATATTGACCTAATTATGGCCCTTTGTTTTTTTTTTCCTTATATAAAATATATTACTGTGAACAATTTCTTCTGTGCGCAACTCCTCCGTACATTTCTCAACGGATTTTGACCTAACTTTCTCAGAAGCTTTGTCATCAAGTGCCCTGTCACATATTGCCAGGGTTTTTGCAATTGGTATATATTTGACCTAATTATGGCCCTTTTTGTTTTTTCCTTATATAGAATATATAGTGAACAATTTCTTCTGTGCGCAACTCCTCCTACATTTCTCAATGGATTTTTGACCAAACTTTCTTAGAAGCTTTGTTATCAAGTGCCTGGCACATATTGTCAGGGTTTGTGATTGGATAATATTTGACTGAATTATGGCCCTTTTGTATATTTTTTCCTTATACAGAATATATAGAGAACAATTTCTTCTGTGCCTCAAACTCCTCCTACATTTCTCAACGGATTTTGACCAAACTTTCTTAGAAGCTTTGTTATCAAGTGCCTGGCACATATTGTCGGGGTTTTGTGATTGGATAATATTTGACCGAATTATGGCCCTTTGTATATTTTTCCTTATACAGAATATATAGTGAACAATTTTTACAGTGCGCAACTTCTCCCTTCTACATTTCTCAATGGATTTTGACCAAACTTTCACAGAAGCTTTGTCATCAAGTGCCCTGGCGCTCACTAATTCCCATGTTTCTTCCAAGACATCATTCAAGTATTTTTTTAAAATTGTGAGACATACTTTTCTTGATATCGCAACAAAACACCACACGCCAATATTGTTGACGAAAGAAAATGACAAGAGACGCAAAAATGCAAAAATAAAGCAAAAATAAAGTACTGTTTACCTTTCTAAAATATTTGGGGAAAAAAGGAGTATAGACAACATAAAATTTCTCAATCATTTTTGTTTGAGGAATATTAAAAAAGCCATAATTCCTCCTAAAAGTTCAATTAAAAACAAATGCCCCTTCATGACAAAGCTTCTGTGAAATATTTTGCTGAAAATCTGGTTGCATCGCATTGCGATGTTCCTTGTTTTTCATTTAATGTACATGTAACATTGTAACAGTAACTGCAAAAATGTAAAACTTTGATTATTATACATAAAATAACAGAACTATAACAGGACTATGCTTAATTGCTATCATTATTGTTTAAATTACAACATACAACATAACAACAGTACCAAATCTTTATCATTGTCTTCAACTGATAATACTACCGTATTTCTACTCAATTTAAGAGTAGTCTGAAAATAAATAATCAGTAAACAGTGTAGATCCTGCTAAGGCTGCACACATAATAGTGCCGGCTTAAGTGAATTTACACTAGGTGCCCATAGTTACAAGCAATATTTCTTGAGTAATTGATTCATGCACCTTTTAATGAACATAATTTTCTTTTATCATAATTTAACACATTGTTGATAACAAACTGTATTTTTTTGTGGACACACAAACATTTCTTATAAAAAAACTACATCTTTTTAATATACAATGATTAACCTGTAGTTCTTACTGAAAGTATACATTTGAGCCGTGTCACGACAAAGCTAACATAATGTGTTTGCGACCACCATGGATCCAGACCAGGCTGCGCATCCGCGCAGTCTGATCAGGATCCATGCTGTTCGCTTACTAACCCTATAACAAGTAGAGAAACTGATAGCGAACAGCATGGATCTTGATCAGACTGGGCAGATGCGCAGGCTGGTCTGGATCCATGCTGGTCGCAAACACACTATTTTGGGTTTGTCATGACACGGCTCATTTATACTAGGGTAATGCTTAGATTGCTGTCAGTAGTATAATCATTTTCCTGACATATGAGGCAGATCTTCATAAAAGCTATGATAGGCTGCAGGAATGGTATTTTTCCTACATAATTCAACTAAGTCTTTGTATTTATCTCTGGACAATTTTGGCCCATCTGTATTTTGAAAAAGTTTGAACAGTTTTGGTTCTTTGGAATTTTTCCTTAAGTTTGGACTCAACTTCACAAAATGCGTGTCACCATCAAAGTCATACTTAACCATCAAACAATCTGGACTTTCATCATTAAACTCAATGTGTCTAATTTCTTTCCATCTTATTTTCTTACCATTTTCATCTATATCTAAATTTTTTATATTTGTTTCCATAAGTTTAAAGTCAAAGAAATTGTTCATTGTCATCTCAGTGACACTATATGGATGCTTTCTGCGAGCCATCTGTACAGTTGTAGCAAATTGTGCTGTCGTATATAATGAAATGTTCTTGCAAGCTTGCTCTATACTCGAATGTACCGAATCATTTTCATTTTGAGTGTGTCCTTTCTCAAGGAACTTGTGTTTTACAGTTTTAAGTTTCAAAGTTTTATGACTATACCAAAGCATGGCAACAAAGTATCTGTTGCGATTTTGGCCCGAGCAATTATCAGAGTAAGTAGTAACGGATTTGACACCTTTGGCTGCCATTTTTTTGAAAAAAATCAAAACACACAAGAGGAAACTTCATTTGAACCACGATTTGCCAAAGTCTCATTCCAGATGTAGCAGTAAGCATCACTATTGCCTAGACTGTAAATTGTCAAATTATAGTTGTTTAGTTTTCTAGCATAGTAAAGTTGCCCTTGAAAAGATTTAGGCAGTGTAAATACCTGCTGTAAGTCAAAACAAGCAGCTACAAAGGATTCATTAGATTTTGCAGATGATTTATCTGCCTCTTTTTCTTTTCTGGCTAGATTTTTGTTTTTAATATGTCGTTCAAACTCAAAATTTGACATTGAATTTTCTTTATTTTCATTGATATTTTTGATAGTGCTACATATGTCACACTGGTCTTTGAGTGGCTTATTAAATGCTATGTTAAACTGCGTGTTGAAAATGTGCCTATATGTATGGATTGACTGGGGAACATAATTGTTCATACAACATCTCTCTTTGTATAAATCATAGAGTTTAGACAAATTTAAATCAGCTTCAAGATATTCTTTATTGGAGCTTTTCCTACAGTAATGGGATTCAACTCTTGGGAAACTTGCAATGTGTTGCTTAATATCAGTTACAATGTCATGTGGTATTTTGTTTGGTCTGTTTTTGTGCCTTCCTCTTTGGTCTTTTGATGTTATACCACCATATGCACATTTTTTACTTAAAGCACTGTATGCTACAGCCTCACTTATATCTAAAGTGTCTAGGTAGAACTGCTTACAAACTTGTATTTTATGTCCATGCATTTGAAAAAAGTATTGCCTTGAAACCCTTCTTCTACTGTCAGTTTTGTTTAAAATTCTCTTTCTTGGCACTTCTAAAATAGTATGACCAATAAATTCTTTTTGTTTTTCATAGCTGCCAGTGGACCAAAAGTGGTGAAATATCTTTTCTCTTTCATCCAGCATTATTTTTGAATGACATTTCTTTCTACAATTAAAACCACAACCATTTTTGACAATCCTGGGTCTTTTTATACTGCCACTTGCTGTTTCATAACTTTGGCCAGTGTTTTTTTTGCACTTTAGTACATTTCGTTTCCAATTTGATTCATCTCTAACACGTTTACGTGACATCCTTTTTCTAGTATTAATGTTTATATCATTTGTAGACTCTTGAGCATTAGCAGCATCATTTACACACGGTTCATTCTGTTCTTCTACTATTATAGTAATATTGTTTAATACAGTTTCATCTAGGCACAATGTTGAGTCATCTAACAAAGACTGAGATGCCAAAGTTTCATCAATCAAGTCTGAAAAGCTTGAACAGCTGCTTTCATCTAATTCAGTTTCACTAGAATTGTCAATTTCCTGTAATTTCTCTTTAAGCAATATCAATTCACTGTCACTTACAGGATCAAAACCAGAAAAGTCAGACCCAGACTCCGAAGAAGTTTCAAAATCAGATCCCCAATTTGGGATGTCTTCAAACAAATTGACACCACAAAGTTCAAAGGGTTCATTCACATTTGTAAATATTGAAGCACAAAGATGTTTCAGATGAAGACATAAAGCAGCAACATTTTTGTGTACTGTTAATGTGGCTTTACCATCTGCACACACCATGCCACATTCATTCCTACTGTGGGGATCAAAAACATAATACTGTTGTTCATCCCATATAATGGCTGAGGAATATGACGGAGAATGGGAACCAATAGATATAATAATCCCGGTTGGGTTACTCTCACGAATCAGACAAAGAGCTGTGTTTATGTCATAAAATGGTAATTCTGTATCATTCCTGTTTAATGTACCAGAGAATGGTGAAGCAAAAGATACTGGTGTGTCAAATATGGTTTCTGGAAGGTCACTTGGCAATAAATACTCTAAGCGTGGATTTTTCTCTATCAATGACTGATAATTATTGTCACCATCTTTTAATATTTTATCTAATGAAGAGGAGGTCCATGTGGATGGTTTTGAAACTTTACTTTCTAAAATGCAGCACAGAGAATTAACCATGCATTGGCGACCTTGGCTTTTGAAAACTGTGTCACCTTGGTGATAAGATGCTTGAATCATCTAAAAAGCAAATAAAACAAGCTTTAGTAAATTAATAAAATAAGTACTGAGAATATTGAGTTTTAATTGAGCTTTCTACATCATTAAAAACGTGAAAAAACACAACATTATCAGTAAAACAAAGAGTAAAAAAAATATGAGCAAAATCAAAAAAACATTAGATCTAGTATAAATTTGAAAAACATTTTATATTAACATTTTTATTAATATTGTTGTAGTAATCATTATTCACATTATGATCATCATCTTCACAACCATAATCATCATAATACTATTATTATTATTATTATCATAATTATTATTATTTTTATTATTATTATTTTTATTATTAAATAAATAAAAATAAAAACAAATTTTTACCTTTAAATTTCAGCAGCCAAGATCTTGAAAATTGAATGTCAGCAGTTTCTTTGAAATTTTACATTATGACATCATCACTGCTTCTTTATGACATCATCAGTGACATCATTTTTTAAAATTAAATTTAAATTTAATTTAAATTTAATTATTATAACTTAGATTTTCAATTTTTGTAAATGTTTTTATTATGATATTATATGGAGTTACAAATATAATAATTAAAAAGGTTAAAAACATTTAATGCAAAAAGTATGGTAAGTGCAGTTACAGTACTTTTTGCGTCAAGAGTTTAAAAAAATTTTGGTGCAAAAACTATAGTAAGTGCACTTACATCAGTTTTTGCACCAAACAAAAAAGCATTGAAGTTACAGCAGTTGTATTTTTTGGAAAAAAATGCATTTTTCAAGTGAATTCAACAAAAATATTTTAATAGGCTATGCAAAATGGTATATTTTTTAAAAAAATGCAAAAAAGTCTAATTATCCAAAAATGTCAGTTACGTGACTTTTTGCTCCATTATGACGATGTTTGATTGCCAGCTATAGAATCATACTTCATATCAGCAGTAGTCTTTTTAAATTACAGTAGCTTAAGCCATAAAGCTGTACGCCTCCAGAATCTGATGAGCCAAAATATTTAAAAAAAATCAATATTGAGGAAAGTGCACTAAACTTTTAAGAAAGGTAAAAACATTCAAGATTCAAGTTATAATTTACATGTTATGTGAGGTTTAACACTGGTCGTCGTGCAGTATTTTATCACCATATTTCGCAGGTCAAGTTCAAATTTTTTGTCATGGTTCGATGATTTTTGGCAGAGTTTTACTTTGAAAAAAAGGAAATTTTCAGTTCCCATTCATTATCTCCCCAACAGTTTTACATATTCAACTCAAATTAAAGATATATATGGATATGTCATAAGAATGCATTGGTCAATTTCCAATTTGGTCATGGTTTGATGATAGCTGACAGAGTTATCCCTCTAAAACTTTGAAAAAAAATCAGAAATTTTAAGTTTCAGTTCATTATCTCCCCAATGTTTGTACACATTCGACTCAAATTTGACATATAGATACATCTTAGGAATAAGCAGTTCAAGCTTGAATATGGTCGTGGTTCAATGATTTAGGACAAAGTTATCTCCCTTGAATGTTGGAAAAATTTTGAATTTTCAGTTTCAGCACTCATACTTTTGTGGAAATGTCTGTAGCCATTAATTTGGCTAGAAATATGCAATATGCAATTTACCAAAGGTTAACACTGAATAATTTCAGTGCCTTGAACTTTGTTTAAGAATGTTTTATGTTAACATTTAATAGTTTTAAGGGCTTTGAACTTAAAATGAAAAAAATAATTTGTGCAAACAAATTTGGAACTAAATATTATAACATCTGAAATTTTGGGTGCATGCGGGGGCATCCGTGGCATGACAACACATTTCTAGTTTATCAGATTATTTTGTGAACACATTTCCATTTGATCACTTTAAAAAGTTAATTCATATATACTATATATATATATGAACAATATTTAAACAAATTCTATAATGATTTGAAATTTTTAAAAGTATCTATTCAGTGTTTGGCTTCTTTTCTGTTAAATATAGATAGTTAATGAAGTGTTGTAAGTCAGGTATTAATTTATTTTGACTGTTGATTTTGTAACTGTTTAACCAGGAACTCTAATGCTGAAACACGACTGGTATCTAACGCTATCGTTTTCCTCATGCATTTTTTGCTGATTGGGCTGGTATTCAGCAAACCATTGTGGCGGTTCATCGTCGTATCCCGAGCGATGTCTTTTTCTTATTCTTGGCCTGTTTGAACTGTGGTCTCTTCTATTAAAGACTGCAGGCTGTGTTCCACTGAACGAGACACACTGTCCTCCATTAGATAATGTAGGACGTGTCCCATTTTAGCTAGGGGTAGCTTCAACTGGTTTCATGGAACTGACCACTTTCTTTGGGATGACAGCTTGATCGTCAGCAAGCCAGTCGTTCATTACCTGGTAGTACCTCCAGTTGCTTCTGCTGTTACCTGTTGAATTGTTTTTTTCTTAAATTGTTTTGTGTTTGAAAAGAATCCAACTATCATTTTAATGTTTATAAAAGAAATTTTTATAGCTTCAGTACTTTACTGTATAAACATAATATAAACTAAGTGAAACTACATTTGCACAAGAGTAATTTATAATGGAGAAGTTTTAGTGAAATTTCATGAATGACAACAGTGATAAAATACACAATAAATTGCACTGTGACTTGTCAGTGGCTATTTGGCTGTTCCATTTATACCGAGCTAAATTTTTTTGTGCTTTTTACAGATTAAAAAGTTTATGGACATACAAAACCAAACAGTTGAAGAATCATTATCATTGATTGGATAAGAGTGTCAAACGATCACTAGATGAAGTTGTTACACATTTAGTCATTTCAATACACATCTAATCCTATGAATTTGTATCAACTTTGTCTTTTGTGCCCAACACTTTCCAATTCCATAATCCACATAGACTCGAATTTATATAGAACTCGGTGCTCTTGCTATTATGAATATTTGCAAATCCTAAAGTCAGATTCGTACTCTTATTAATACATTTCAGTTATATCAGTCAATAAAAAACAACAACATTTAAATTACCTAGTTCATCTTCCTCGTCCATGTCACAGTCAGAAACATTGTCTACATCAATTTAATAATGTAAGAAAAAAAAATTCGGTAAATATACATTGAACTTCGTACATGTCCAAAATAATTTTTTTTATCTATTTGATGCCTTAAAGCGTCGTAAATACGTAATTTATATATAAAAAATATCAAAATGAACAATTTTTACAGAATAAAAAAAAAATATCTTGGCTTCAGAGGGTATTGTGTTATGTTTTTTGAGTGATATTACTCAATAAGAACTAATCAATAAGAACTATTAACTTTTTAGCGTAAAGTGAAAGTTTCGGTACACTAAAATTACCTTCGTCATCTTTATTCAAGCTTTTCCCAGCATGCTTTGATATCTGCCCTGTCTCCAGTGCCATTAAGATTTTTGATACTTTGGCCACTTGAAGTGTATGCTCAGGCAGACGATAAAACTCGCGATGTACATGTATGTCATGTCCCAGAAAATCAGCAAGGAAATCCAGTTCATGGTTTTTTAGGTTGAGGATTTGAGAGAGTGTTGCTATCAGAAACCTCAGTTTTGTTGAACACAGCAATTCTGGATGTTGTGTGCCACATTCCTCACTCAATTCTCTTATACAGTCACTACCTCTGATGTGACCTTGTGACCCAAAGTTCGGCCTTGCAAATATAAATTTATTTTGCAAGCTGACTCCTACGTCGCTCCTGGTTTGGACAAGCATATCAATCAAGGTTTTAACTTCCAATAGTTAATAGAACAGGCACTGTTCTGCCGTTTCCCAACAATTTCAACCCTTCGAAAAACTTGACAAAGTTTCTTCTCAAATGATGACAATGCTTTGGAGACATCTTCATCACTTGCTCTGTGGTGTTTGTTGATGTCCACTTATGTCATCTTTGAAACTTCTCCTCGACATCTTCAGTTGAAGAGTATTATCTGAGCTTAAGTCCTTTTACAAAGATCCATTCATGCCGTAATGTTGGCTTTGCTGACCTCTAGTGCTTTGTATGCGCCTTTGCCTGTTGATGTCAAATGTTCGTTCAACAGTTTGACATCGTTAGTGAGTGGTATGAGTTTCACTTCGTTCCTTTCGCGTTCTCCAAGAGTTCTCAATGTATGCGTAGAAACCTCTTCATTCCAGTTCATCTCTATCAGCCTAAATAATGCAATGGACCTCTCTCTCTTTTCCACATCATTGGGTTTGCAGTGCTTCGCCTACAATAATTTTGCAACATTTCTTCAATGAGTGGCCCATCTTTAATGCCAAGGATGTTGTTTTGAAGCTGTTATTTTTTTCAGAAAATCCAGAGATAATATGGGTTGCATTTATGATTTTTTGGAATAAGGTTGGATTATTGTGTCTATTGCAGCATTAGGTTTCTCAGATATCCGTCAAAGTTTTTGCAACAAACGTCCAAGTTCTCTCAATTGATTCCTTATAGCACCATATTGTTAATTGTCATGTCCATGCCATTTGAACAGTTTTTCTCCTAGTTTCAAGATTAGGCTATCGCTTTTTACAATTCTTGATATGTCATCAGAGTTGAAGGTTGAAAGAAGTTTTCTTACACCTGATGATGATTCCGCGGTTTTTGGTAAAAGATGACGAGAAGAGCCATCTCAATAGATTGACTTTTTCTTCCAAACAGACCAGCTAAATATCAGTCTGACAAACATAAAACTTATACCTGTGTACTTGTAGCCAGGTACCTTCGAAGAAGTCTTGTCCTAATCAAGTTTGATTGGAAAGACCAGGACAAGCTTTAGCAACCTCCCTCATTGCTGTACAACCATCCTGAGGGGTAGCACATGTCCTTCCAAATACATATTTGTTGTCTGATTTGACACCAGCATATGCCTTTGTTTGCAGAAGATACTCCATGCCGTTAACCATATCAGGTGTTAAATGGATGAATACCTTTCTGACTCCCCTAGTACTTTTACCTCTGGCTTCTATTAATTGTATCCTGAACAAATCTAATGACATATATAATTATATATTTTACACATTTTTATGAATTACATCATAAACACTGCTTTTTCATTAGAATTGCAGATTTACTCTCTCTATTACAATTCTTTTCTTAAATTTACATTTACTCTCAAAAATTATTGTCAAGCCAATAATAATATCTGAAGCTGAATAACTCAGTCAAAGAATTTAGGATTTTGTAATCATAGGCCATTTGGGCATGTGGTTTTTAAAATATACCACATAAAATACAGGATTGGTAGAGTATATAGACAACAGAAACTTTTGAAGTGGTGATGGTTTTCTAAATTTCTATAGTTCCTGAACTGGAACACCATTTAACATGAATTTTGGACTGGATAAAAAGTTTGTAGTCAAAAGTGCAGACATCAAGGACATACAACTTGAGAACAACAAACCAGCATTATACATGTTAACTGTAGGAATTGAACATGTTGTTATATGTGTTGATTTTGATAAACCAATTAAGTGTTAGTTTGAACACAAAGGTCCAAGAGGAAACAAGGCTACAGAAAAGACCAAACCATAAATTATTTGTTAAAATGTCTAGTTGATAAAGTTCAAATAAAGTTAGAAATGAGTCATTTATAATTAAAATTAAGCTAGGATAGTAAAGTATATACAACTTATGGGGTATATATAACTATATATACAGGGTTTTTTTTTGCTATATAATTGTAGCCGTTGAACGGCTACTTCCCGAGCTGGAAAAAAAATCCCCTTGAGCTAAAAAATTCCCCTTGGTCTGAATAAAATCAACTATTATGGCTTGCTTGTTTAAAAAATCACATTTTTGTTCAAATAGTTCAAATTTTTATAGGCCTACAGTGTTTGATATTACCGATTGTCCTGCAAGTAAAAAGTCCAATGCCGACGATGGGCAATCCTCCCATTACGCTGATCATATCTCTAAACATTCTGTCTTTGTGAAAATTCTCCTCAAAATATGCAGACATTTGTAAAAATATGTTATATTATTTATTCTTATAGATTTCAATCATAGTCTGGAGGAACATGGAGTTATATTAATACCAAAAATCGGCAAAATATTCTATTATCACATATTTTCGCGACCTACTTCCTGTTTGATTTTCGGCTTGAATTTGGAGAGGGATGTGTTAGTTTAAGTAAATAACTTACAAAACATAAAACAGTCAATTGATTTTTGTGCATTAAGTGTCAAAATGTCCTTTGCGAATCATCATCTAATTAATTTAGCACTTAATGCAGTTTTTACATAGAAAAATCAAAGCAACCATTCTGAAATAAATAGGGGAGGTGTTTGAGGAGGTTACAACACTGTTGAAGCTTGGCAACATCACAAATGATATTGACTCAAGTGATTCCAACTAAAAAAAAAGTGGTTTTGTATGTTTAAGTAATTCAAGGCCAAAGATTTGAACTGTTTTCATTGTTTATGACTCACCTGAATTTTAGGGCATGTGTTTATTGTTAATTTTAAAGTTATTAACTAATTTTTTAATGTAATAGATTTTCCCCAAAATGTCATTTTATCGCCATTTTTTCCCCAACTGAAAGGCCAGGCCGTTTCCCCAAAATTGAAAAAAAAGGCCTGATATATATATATATATATATTCACACATACCATCACCTACGGGGCCCATATATAAGACCGACTTGAGTGGCATTATTTCATGCAGTCAGTTTTAATATATGCCACTTAAATTGTAGGCATAAAATGTGAACAGATTGAAAAAACTTCAAGTCTTTTATATGATTCCCACTATTGAGCAACTTTATAGGTGATTGGAAAATTGCAGTCTTCACAGATGCATCTTTGTGCAACATAAATTCTGGAACAGGGAGCACTGCGGCTTATATAGTATGGTTAATGGACACTTCTGGAAAATGTTGTCCACTTTTCTGGCATACCAACAAAATAAAAAGGGTAGTACGATCAACAATTGCTGCTGAAGCTCTCAGTTTACAAGAAGGATTAGAATGTGGATATTATTACAGACAAATGATCGAAAACGCTCTAAGGATACCCAATCACACAATACCAATAATTGCTTATGTGGACAATAGAAGTGTAATAGAAGCTGTGAATTCAACCAAGCTAGTAGATGACAAGCGTCTTCGTGTAGATATAGCTGCAATCAGCGAATCCTTGTCCAGAAATGAAGTCAAAGAAATTCGATGGTGCCCAGGGAAACATCATTTGGCTGACTGTATGACTAAGCGTGGGGCATCCGGATATGATCTGCTGTGTGTAATACAAGAAGGAACAATTTCAAAAGATTTTATATAGACTTGTAGAATTTTAACATTTTTATATCTTACATTTTTTTTAATGACTCAAAACATCAGTTTTTTTAATGACTCAAAACATCACAGAAAAGAAGAAAAGAAAGAAAGTATAATTAATGTTAATTTCATCTTATTTTTGTTTAGTAAACTTTATATAACGTCATTATGACGTCATAACGTCACGACGTCATCAACTTGCTTAGCAACGTTAGGATTGGAATAATGAAGTTACTTTGTTGATTATGACCATACATTAAAGTGAAATATATTTATTTAGTGTTGGCGTTAGCATTAATTAGGTGTTGGATTTAACTTAACAATAACTATCTTTATAGGTGCACTATTTGTTTTCAACACACCAAAAATTCTATTTAGTTTTTTCTCAATACCTGGCTATCTGTAGCAATGTATTTTCTTAATGAGACAGAGTTGATCAGTTCTGGTTTCTTACATCCTGCCTTGACAGCGACTTTGTTCAGGACTTGCCAGGAGTCTAAATGACCAGTCTCCTGGTTGGCAAAGATGTACTTGTTCATTGCTTTTATCCCACATGGACTTCTGTACTCATTCAGTGTGTCTATGGCATGAACCATTTGAGATGAGAGCAAGGTGGGCACCTTTTTGTCCATTTTACCTTGTGTTTCAATCATGTCCATTCTGAAAAATCAATACAGCCAATACTCTAGGTACAGTTAAATTGGTAACAACATGTTTAAAAATCTGCTTTTGACATGAATGGTAAAGACCAAACAGGTGTCATGGTCAACTAAAGTATCGTTGAATGCAATTCATACATCCACCAATATCACTGATAGAAGCTGACTTTGATACTTGAAAAGGGTTCTGCCTATTGCTCTCTAGAGATGAACATTTGAACCAAGTTTGAAATATATCCTTCACGGAGTACAGGATTTATAGAGCGGACACAACAAATTGTCTGAACTTCCAGAGTGAACATGACCATGAGGTGACACAAATGCAACATGCACATAGTCTTGTTGGGGTTAAAATTTGGGTCAAGTTAGAAAAGATCCTTCCATTAGTATAGGTTTTATGGAGCGGATATCAATGACATATAACTTGACCAAGTTTGGTGAAAACTATCAATAAATAATTATACATGTACCTATTAAACATATTTTGCTCCAGTTCAGTGAGGCTGACGAAGATTTCCTGGTTGGCGTTTTCTCTTCAGTTTGGACGCTCATTGTAGGCTGACAGCAACAATTTTGATGCTTCTGCACTTCTACGCTTGTTGAAAATCAGGATTCTTGCCAGAGTAACCAGGTTGCATATGATGGTGACTCAAATTGTGATGTCAGATCCTGAATTCTGTTGTCCAAGTAGATTTTCAAATTAGGGAAATACAGCTTCCACATGAATAATTCCATATTAACATTAAAGCAGCAAGGATGATCTCGATCTTTAAAACGGGGACATGGTTCTTTTGCCAAACACATCATCTTGATTTGCAGCACATTTGTACTAAATTATTGTAAAAACCTTCCACATATAAAGTAATTACAGCTTGGACACAACTGATTGCATAATTATAAATATTAAAGCAGCAAGTGTGACCTTGACCTTTGAGATAGAGACGTCGACTTGATATGGAACATGTTTGTACCAGATAATTTTGAAATCCTTCCGAGTATAAAGAAAATACAGCTCAGAAACAAATGGTTGCATTATATCATGTACAGTCTAACCCCGTTTATTCGAAGTGCCTGGGACTTAATATTTACTTCGAATAATCGATAGGTTCGAATAATCGAAATCGGAATATTGTGATAGACGAAAACTACTCCACTTTGACCAATCACCGCAAAACTACTGTTTACAACACACTTGCTTCCTGTAATCAATTGAGAAAAATTGATATTAAAGAAAAGATGTGTAAAAATTATTGTATTGACATTTAAGACATAAATACTTGCATTTTATTTTACATTATGTATCGTTTCATTTCGCGCAAAGTCTTGATAATGGCTGTGTCGTCACTACGGTATTTACAGCTAAACTCTGGTATTTTCGATTAGGATAAATTAAGGCTCTCATTTAGCGTTACAATTAATGAAAAAAATGTTTTTGATGTTTTGACAAATTCACATATACGGAATGTATAAAAATTATTGCTGTCATCTTAAACAAAATCGGACACGGTGCATAGCTTTTCATTTTCGTTAATTAAAGTTGATTAAAGAACACATGAAGTGTTATTATCATGATTGTCTAATTACACGCATGACTGTGGATATTTTTCACAAGTCGACTGGTCAGCGAGTGGATCTGCGTCAATTAGTCTAGCTTCGAATAATAATTAGGCTGGCTTCGAATAATAGGTGTGAAATTCTTTCGTAATTGTATAATCGGGACCGAATTTTTACTTCGAAAAATAGGAGGTATTCGGATAATGCATTTCGAATAATACGCTCGTATTTATATTGTTTTATATAGAGATAAAAACGAGACCGGCGATCTACTTCGGATAATGCCGGGTATTCGAATAAAGGGTTGTCGAATAACCGGGGTCGGACTGTATATTCATTAAAACATCAAGTGTGACCTTGACCTTTGAGAAAGAGACATGTTTTTCGCGCGACATGTCGCCTTGATATGGAACATGTTTGTACCAAATTATTTTGAAATCCTTCCATAAATAAGGGAAATACAGCTCGGACACGAATAATTGCCTAATATCATACATATATTCATTAAAGCATCAAGTGTGACCTTGACCTTTGAGATTGGGGCATGGTTTTTTCGCGCGGCACGTCGTCTTGATATGGAACATATTTCTACCAAATTATTTTGAAATCCTCCCATTAATAAGGGAAATACAGCTCGGACACGAATGGTTGGATATGTCATGGATTTTATCAGTACATCATTAAGTGTGACCTTTGAGATAGGGCATTGTTCTTTTGCGTGACAAATCATCGTGATAAGCTAAACATATTTGCCAAATTATATCGAAATCCATTCATGCAGTACAGAGTTATGAACCCGGACGCACAGACATGCGACGGACGGACGAACATTTTGGGTTTAAGAGTCTATGGATAATGTGACTTCATTCAATTAGGTTTTATGCGTCTTCAAAAAGTTTTCTAACATTTCAGTTTTATGTGTTGACTTATGTCCGTATTTAAAGAGTCTAAATAAAAGTATTTAATCTCTTTATAGAACATACATGTTTAACAAGAACTGTAAATAAGAGTTTGATGGTCTAGTTGGTAGAAAACTTAACAAGAGACAAACAATTCCTTTTGTTTGTCTGGATTACATGCATTTCTCCATACATTTTTGTTCATATCTCAGTACTAGGTCCATCTTAATGGCTTTCTTGGGACAACTAAGCAGTCATTACTAATTTCTCAACAGGTAACCATAATCTGTCAGTAAATGGCCTTAGTGAAATTCAGTTATGGCAACAGACATGTATTATGTTGATATTTCATCACGATTTCCGCATGTTATACAAGTTATTTGAATAGGTAAATTTTTAAGAAATTTTACATGGTTATAAATACTATGAAGGGTTAATGATGCACAATGTCACATAATGAAACGAAACAAAACAGAGTGCCTCCTTTATAACTTTATTCATAAGATGGAGAAAAATAACTGTTGATGAACAAAACAACATTTGCAATGAAAAATAAATGTTTTTAGGTAGCCTATATTTTTTCTAACAAGTCCTTAACAGGCTAAAGAAATAAAGAACACTAGATGAAAATGGCTTCAGATCAATGAATAAACAAGGGTAAACAAAAAAATCTGAGGAACAAGGTTGAATTATGGTTACAAAATTCAGATTTACAATGTCAATGTACCATGCACACATTCCATGGTAATACTCTCTCTCCCATTATAATAACTCTATGCTTTTCCTAAATTAATAGGCTAACAGAAGTGTACTATCTTATTTAACCAGTCATTTAAAAAAAGAAACACTGTGTTAAGCTGACTGACCTATATGTAATTTCCATGAAAATCCAACAATAAGTATTTAAGATTACAACAATATTCTAAAGGACAAATTCTTATGGCAATATGAACAATGTTTAATTAAACTCAGTGGTTTTACTTATGGTTCATATTGCTGATCTTCTTGATAATCAGGTGATTTGCCCTTCTCCAAATCTCACCACCCTTTTCCTGACTCATTTTTTTGCTTTTAAACAAGCAGGTCTGCGAGGAGTTATTCCACTGTCAAGGTAGGTTTTAAAATAAGTCCTTAACTCTTCAACTTCAGTATCAGTCCATCTCTGACGAGCTGTCATCTTTTTCCTTTTCTTTTTTTCTGGTGCATGTACTTTATCTTCTTCATCTGAGGAAATAGCACTGAAGTTTCTTTTTCCTGACTGTTTGTCTTGAGTACAGTCAGAGTCTTCATGTATACTGTAAACAGTTGATACAAGAATCTTTAAAAATTACATCATATTGATCTAGTCAATGTTACATCAATTTTGGTACATATTTACCCTTACTTAACATCCTTCTAATCAAATAAGCCACTATGTATTGTTGAAATGACAGCATGTCGAGTTGTATTATTGATTTCATGAAGCAATGCCACAATATGCACTTGGCCTGATTTTTATGCAGACTAATTAGTTATGTTGTGTCCTTCATAATCTATTTTGTTAAAGATACAGTCCTCAGAAATATTTAATTGAGAAAAAAAACCATAAGAGAAGCTGCAAGTCAAGCAACATCAAAGTCATCTAGTAATCACGCAGTATCATCAAGCATTTCGAGGTGTAAAATACATTTACCAATTTACTTCTTGACAGCACAACATAATATACTTACCCATCAACAGAGTCTAAAGTCTCATCAACTCTTCTTCCTTCCTGCTGCTCATCTGCCCCATACACAATATCTGAGACATAAATACACGCTTGTATTATTCTTAAATTAGCAGCAATATGTCAAAATATTAAATAATACCCTGCAGATAAATCCAACCAACTGTAACTTAATCTGCAATTAATATGAACATGCTACAAAATTAATATACTAGAATAAAAAAAATTAATGTCAATTCCAAGGACTGCATTATGTGCACTGTTCACTGTCAATATTATAAAAAGAATTAACTAGTTATAAAATGTGATTTCTGAATCAGCACTGAGATAAAAACGACCTTAGACTTAATGTCAGAAATATTGAGCTAAGCTGGCAAGCAAATATACCCAGTACCAAGAAAATTTATATATAAAAGACAGCTGTACCTTTCAAATCAATATCTTCTAATGACTGCCCCTTGAACTGCCCGGTTAAATTCAAGTCTTGCACCATCATTAGTTTGGTAACATAGACTCTCTCAATCAAACCAGACATTTGCCTGTATGCTTCTCTGTGGACAGGTTTTGTATGGCCAAGGTGACGACACAGCCAGTCCATCTGGTACTTATCAAGATTCATCAGCTGGAAGAAATTGGATTGCAAACTTATAAATAGGGGTCATGACAAAAACTGCTTCAAACATTAACCCCTTAACAAAGATTAAGGGTTGATGCACATGGCCATGTTTTGAGCTCAATGATCATTTAAACAGTATAAACATTCTGACAAAGTTTCATAAGAATGAAAATGTCATAGACCTCAACAGACTGAAGGTTTATGATGCTGCCAAGACAATTTCTTCTTCATTTTAGCAATGTCATATTTCTCAAATTGCGGCTTCTAATGAGCTCTACATTTTTCCATATAGGTATCAATTCATTTAACTGCTGAAACAAACCTGTGACAAGGTAGCAGTATATTTTCTCATGGCCACACTTGTTATTCGCTGGGGCGATTTCAGCTTGCACGAATCGCATGCAATCTTCAAGCTGTCATATGCTCTAATGTACTTGAGAGCTGAAAGGAAATGTACCCATTAAGTGTATTACGCAGAACATCGTAAAAGATTTTATAAAAAGCATAAAAATAAAAAAAATCATAAAAAATAGGATACTTTGACAAAGATACACAGCATATAAATATTGTGTGATAAAGAAATACAACAGGTGAAAGAGTCCCAAATATTTACATTACATGTACAGGCAAGGTCAATATTACAACTTTGTTTACATATTTGCAACAGAAATTGTAGTGAAATTAAATGTTCCAGAATGTATTAATATGCAAACAAATGGTAAAAACATTCAATTATTTTAGTTAGTTCGATATTCACAACTTTTTCAAGTGTTATTAACAGAAATATAAACATCGACAATTTATGCTTTTTTATCTGAAACCTTGGTATTAGTTGCATACTGATGACATGTATACAACTTCAGCTATAATAGATCATTTCTTTAACAGATGACAATCAACTTTGAAAATTATGAGCACTAATATAAAAATGGTTGTAAGTATTTTAAGAAGACATGTATTTGATCATTATGTCTTATAAAACTTTATTTTTCAATTGCTCACCAGTATTTGGAAACAAGTACTTGTTGCTTTCACTTATTCCAGCTGCTTTTCTGGTCATCTTCGATGCAATGAAGTCTAATGGACCCTTCACATCTTGGGGTACAATAACAGGTACAGGTCTTCCACCCTAAAAAGTAAGGTTTACTTGTAGACAGATTTTATAAGACTACTTATGGACAGGTTTTAAGAGACTAATTATGGACAGGTTTTAAGAGACTAATTATGGACAGGTTTTAAGAGACTAATTAATGACAAGTTTAAGAGACTAATTATGGACAAGTTTAAGAGACTAATTATTGACAGGCTTAAAGAAACTAATTATGGACAGGTTTAAGAGACTACTTATGGACAGGTTTTAAGAGACTAATTATGGACAGGTTTAAAGAGACTAATTATGGACAGGTTTAAGAGACTAATTATGGACAGGTTTAAGAGACTAATTATGGACAGGTTTAAAGAGACTAATTATGGACAGGTTTAAGAGACTAATTATGGACAGGTTTAAGAGACTAATTATGGACAGGTTCAAAGAGACTAATTATGGACAGGTTTAAGAGACTACTTATGGACAGGTTTAAGAGACTAATTATGGACAGGTTTTAAGAAACTAATTAATTATGGATAGGGTTTAAGATACTAATTATGGACATGTTTTTAAGAGACTAATTTTGGACAGGTTTTAAGAGACTAATTCAGGACATGTTTTATGAGACTTAATTATGGACAGGTTTAAGAGACTAATTATGGACAGGTTTTAGGAGACTAATTCAGGACAGGTTTTAAGAGACTAATTATGGACAAGTTTAAGAGACTTATAGACAGGTCTTAAGAGACTAATTATGAACAGTTATACTAGACTATATATATTCCTAGTTGTTGTTTTGTCCAAGTCTTTAGACGGTCCATCCATTTATAACAAAGTTATAGTGAATTATAGTTTAATTCAATAATTTGACCTTGATGGTCAAGGTCATATATAGGCCATGGTCAAACTTGGAGAAAGAAAAATGTCGATTTTGCCTGAAAAAGTTAATGTGGCCAAAAAAGTCCTGTTTGCCTAGACCTTTAGCCTTAAAATCAATAGGGGTCACCTCCTGGTAATGATCAACCTCTAGTAAAGTTTGAAGATGCTAGGGCTAAGAGATCTCGTCCTGAAATTGTTTTACAATCTGGGTCACTGTGAGCTTTGACCTAAAAATCTTTATGGATCATTTGCTGGTGGTGACCAACAAGAACAACAAGTTTGTGGATTGTAGGCCAGAGCCTTAACTTATGAATTCTGAAACATATCTCTCCCGACAGACCAACATGTGCAAAGCAATATAGTCCCGCTTCTCTTATTGATCTTCTTTTCAAAATGTATTTCACTACCCATGCCTGTTAGTGCAATGAATTATGAATGGTGAGTTAAAAAAATTTTTCTTAAAATTATCAAACTGAAAACAAAATTTAAAAACTTACATAGCATTGTCGGACTTGCAGTACACATGCACTCGTTCTTCATCCCATTTCACCACTTTCACTGGCCAATACAATTTACGAGGCAAACCTGGCAGACGGCTCCAATAAATCATATCCATCCTGAAATTATACAGTGTAATTTATACTTCCTTTTCAGAAGAACATCTTTTGCATTCTTTTAACCGATCATCAATTTTTTTGCCCAAATAACCAATTTTCAAACTCATCTATGAAATCACCAAGACCATAATTCTGAGACTTCAAGACTTGTTTGTTACACAGTGCTCATTTAATTGACAGTACATGCAAGTGATTATTACCAACAATAATTCAAATAAATAAATACTTTGCAGTTTTCGATTAGTTGACATTATTTGCTCCCAGTCTCAATAGGGTGTTAAATAACTGTACAATACCTGTATGATGTACAAATTGATTAAGCTTTTTAAAACCGTAAACAGTTGCCATATTTGTAGGCTGGCTTAAACCGACATTACCATTATAATTCAATTAGGGCTACATTTCTTTAATTCAATCAAGTCCTTTCAAAACATTTTCATCCTTTTTAACTCAAAAACAAAGTCGACGACACTTTCAGGAGAAGTGACTTCCCCCTTTGGAAAAATAGGGGGATTTCAGGGACAGAAATTTGTGAGAATTACTGCATTAGTCTTACAAATTAATTTTCGAGGTAGAATGTTGTAAAATGAGGCCTCTAGATTTTTCACAAATGTTGCAGCTTTTGAAAAAAATATATATCTTATCAGAATTAATATAACCTATAAAATACCAGGGCTCTCGTAAGCCTTTTGAGACTGGGGCCAGGGTCCATATCAGGGGGGAATTTTGAATGATTTTCAAATATTTTTCTTTGAAAAAGGAATAGTGATGGGCAAATCACACTAAATGATAAAATTCAAACACAATGCACTCGCCAATACCAGATGATTACCGCTTCGAGATACAATACCAGCTCCCAGAGTCATAAAGGCAAACCAGCTACCTTTAGCCACTTTAAAGAAACAAGAGCCCGGTTTGAGCCGGGTGATGCTCCCCAAATAGGTTTTGGACACAGGAAAGTACACCTCTTGTAGTTTCAGAGTTATGTCCCTGGAAAAAGTTCAAAGTGCAATAATTCTAAAATTAGGAAAGGCAGAGTTACTGTTCTTTTCACTGCACTTCTAATCACTGTTATCTATCAACTTACAAAGTTTCTTGTTGATATCTCTTATGGTTTCCGAGTTATGTTCCTGAGAAATTCAAAAAGTAAAAATAAACAAATGGCAATAACTCCAGAATTAGGCAAGGCAGAGTTATGATTCTCTTGCACTGCACATCTACCCATTGAGATACATCTACCTACAAAGTTTCATGTTGATATCTCTTATAGTTTTACAGCTATGTCCAGTACAAGATTTTTCTAAAAGGGGCGATAATTCAAAAATGAGGCTTAACAGAGTTATGTTTTTTTTGCAATGCACTTCTACTCAATGAGATCTATCTACCTACAATGTTTCATCTTGATATCTCTTATAATTTTAGAGTTATGTTCCGGACAAAGTTCAGTGTTAAAATTAACAAAGGGCAATAACTCCAAAATTAGAACAAAAAGAGTTATTGTTCTTATGCACTGCACATCTACCCATTGAGATCTATTCACCTACAAAGTTTCATGTTGATATCTCTTATAGTTTTAGAGTTATGCCCGGACAAGATTTTTCTATAAGGGGAGATAATTCAAAAATGAGGCTTAACAGAGTTATGGTTCTTTTGCACTGCACTTCTACTCAATGAGATCTATCTACCTACAATGTTTCATCTTGATATCTCTTATAATTTTAGAGTTATGTTCCGGACAAAGTTCAGTGTTAAAATTAACAAAGGGCAATAACTCCAAAATTAGGACAAAAAGAGTTATTGTTCTTATGCACTGCACATCTACCCATTGAGATCTATTCACCTACAAAGTTTCATGTTGATATCTTTTATAGTTTTAGAGTTATGCCCCGGACAAGATTTTTCTATAAGGGGAGATAATTCAAAAACCGGGCAAAATAGAGTTATGGTTCTTTGACACTGCACTCCCCGTCAATGCCCTCTACCACTGTATGAAGTTTAAACAAATTATCTCCAAGGGTTTTCAAGTTATGCTCCGGACAAGAAAACGGACATACAGCCAGGAGAGACATTGTGGAGTCTGATGTCCAAAACCACTGCGAGGTCTCCAAATGTTTGCACAAATGGTTGTTCTGGGGATGACATCAGGAAATCATATTATAAATGATACATTTTGGGGTTGGATGTCTTCCCAAGATCACTCTGGGGTTAAATATACAATAGAACCCCACTAATGAGACCAGACCGCTTGTTGGTCTTTTCTTTTAAAGATAATACTTTCCATTTAAATTCTGTATCACTATTAAATTATGGTAGCTCATAGTTGGAATGACAGAAACAGCATCAGTACAGCATAACAAGAGCTGTCGCTTGACTATTCTTAGTGCTTAATAGTAAAAGAGCCTTGATAATGTAAAATTTTCTAATTTAACAAAAGGGCCATTTTTTCTTAAAATCAATGTTACTGTTATAGGCCTTGGAGAGTCTTATTAGGCTCTCAAAGAAGTGTATAAAATTTCAACTTGTATTTAAGCAAAATATCAATGTAATATGAAAATATGAGGTGGTATACCAACTTTAATGTAAATTCGAAGTCGAAAAAGGGGCATTATTCTGATAAATGCTTGATAGAGTTACCTCCTCCAGTGATCACATTTGGGGCATGATGGTAAGCAAATGTGCAGTTTCAAAGCCAATAATCAACTTTATTTTCAGGTGGTACAAAAACTTAAACGTAAATTGTAAGTTGAAAAAGGGACATAATCCTGTCTAAATGCTTGATAGATTTATCTCCTCCTGTGTACATGTTGGGAGTTATGATGTTGAACATGTGTGCAAAGTTTCAAAGACATATGTAAACAGACTTTGAAAATATTTGAGATGTTACAAAACATAAGTGGTTACGCCGACGCCGACTGGTATAGCTCTACTTACTCTTATGGAATACTCGGGCTAAAAACACCCGTTAAGAAGGTATCACTGTATTAACTGAAAGCAGAAGTTATGAACAAAACTTTCAAGAATAATAAACAGGTAAACTAAATTTAAATCGGAAAATATCATTATTAATTAACAAAGCCTTCTATTTTCTTGTTACAAATTGGTTATTTTTGTTACCATTTAAAAAAAAAGGAAAACCTTAACATGAAGAATATCTGACAATTATTATATCTTTCAATTAGCAACTGCAATAACTCGTTCATGATGTTGTTAGGACAAGGGTTAATAATTAAGTACAATACTGACTACAGCAGTTGACAGAAAATTAGTGTTGTCACGCATGGTTAAACAATTTAACAGGTATGGTCTAAATACATGCAAAATTATTGTTTGGAAAAAATAGTTGTATAAGGCAATAGCAGGTTGGTCTTAATTTTGGATAGAAAGACTCTAATAAGAAAAAAAATCTTTGAAAAATTGATCATAATAGCAGACTGGTCATGCAAACGGGTGGTTTATGGTGGAGCTCTACTGTATATATTTTTTTATTTTCCTTTCTTCTTAATCAATTGAGATGTAAACTCAACAAGAATTTCAAGATAAAATATATTTTATTTTCAACATAAGTTATGCTTTCACATCAAAGATATTGATTAATTTTCATGAACATACATAATTCTAATATTAAACAAGTATGTCAAAGCGCAAAAAAAAATACAGAGACAACTTCAGTAAAGTTAAATTTCTTTCAGGACATTCTATTTATACTAAGCATCATGGACTCTCATTGAGAACAAACTACAAACTTTAAAAAGTTAAAAGTCAATTTGTTTTTTAAACAAGAGCTGTCCAATGAGCAGCATGGCTCTGGATTAGTAAAAAGCTCGATTTACACATTTAACCTTGACCTTATGACCACAAATGACTGAAGGAGGTAGAAATCATCAATGTGCATCCATGCATGACGTTTGGAGTTCCTGGTCATTTCATCACCAATTTTAAAACAGATGCCAGTGAACTTGACCTCTGGCATAATGACTTGAAAATAGGTGTAGAAGGTTGAAATGATAAAATTACATTCAAAAATGATGTTTGAAGTTACAAGTCATATGCACTTTCATTTTACAGGTTGCAAGAGGCTTTGACCTGAAACTTTAAGTGGCAGGAAGAAGTCAATGAGGTTCATCCATGTAGGAAGTTTGAAGTTACTGGGTAAATGCACGTTCATTTTATGACCAGTTGCATTTCTTAAAACAAGTCCAATTGACCTTTACCTTTGAACCTGAAAATGGTTCAGAGAGGTAGAGCTCATCAAGATGTAGTCCCTAGTTATATGCACTTTCAATATGGCCTGTAACATTTTAAAAAATATCAGGTACCAGTGACATTGTCCTTTGACATAAATAGATGAAGTTAAATTTCATGGAAGTATATCTATATTCTAATATTCAAGTCCCTGAATATATGCACTATCATTTTATGGCCAATTACATAACTACATACATACATATATGTATGGTCCATGTGACCTTTAACCTGAGAATCGGTGTGGCAGGCGGAACTCATCAAGGTATATGCATTATTATTTTACAGCCCATTGAATTTTTTTTAGTGACATTGACCTTTTGACCTGTACTTACTTCATACCAAAACGAGCTTTTTGAATTGAACTGACTGATTTTTCATGCCTAACATTATTTTGGGCACAATTTGTTCCATGGGACTTAATTTCATGGTTTACCAGAACCACGAAATCCACGAAAATTAATCCCCAACGAATATTAATAATTTCACAGTATCAAGCATCATTTGAATGAAGATTCTACCTAAATTAATATCGTAAAGTTAAGACCCAGTAAACTTGCATAAACTCAATTTTAGCAACTTAAAATGAAAGTTATTGATGACTTAAGAACTTAATGAACTAGTAAGAGATTAATGAACAATATACATGTACATCGGACAAATGATTTCAAACACCAAGAATATAACAATGTTTTTGACAAAAGTGCTTTTCTCTCTCAAATAAGCCTTGGATCAACCAGAAAATCTAAGTGGTTTGACAGAATAGTGGCTTTTAAAATAAGGTGGTCCTTGCCAAAATAAGGTGGTGTCAAATATCGAGGCCAAATAATGCTTACCTATATGAAACATAAAATTGTTTGAAAAGGTACAAATCTAAGGCTTGCAGTTATCATGTTTAATCGAGCACATCAATGCTTGATTATTGAGACTGCATTAAGTTGTCCCAAAAATGGCAAAAACTCTTCAGCAGTTATGGAGATACCAGCTTACATGCAAAAACTTAACCAAGAATTTTTAAGTCGAAAAAGGAGTGCATTATTATGCAAAAAAGCAAATTAGAGTTATGGGGCTTGTGCCAATCATGTAATACTATCACATAGGGATTAAACGATGATCGAGTATAATCGAAAATTGATCGTTTATAGGATCGATTAGCGATGATCGAATACAAAGTTCAATAATCGATTATCGGTTATTTATCTTCTTGCTGTTACTTAAGTGACTCACTGTATTATAACAACACTTTAAATTAAAGCCTGAGCTTTGGTTTACCCAATAATTTTCATTAAAATTGAGAAAGCATACTGGTGACCATGAGGTTAATAGTTGACAGTGAGGCATTCTAGTTTACAGACATACTTAAAAAATAATGCTCAAATTTGAAATTAGAAAATTGCTACACAGTCTATTTGTAAATATTAAATAAACATGTTTTTACTTCAAACAAAGAAGATATGTATAAAATTATTCTACACACTAATCTAAAGATGGTTACAATATAAATATATAGTGTCATTAAAAAAACCTGGCATTTTTATTAATGACCAACTTCTCTTGTTCCCATACATAGCTTATTCATTCCTTTATTGGAATTGAGACATAATAATTTCATAGATATAATGAATTTATTTGATTAAAATATTTTACTCCAGGATGAACATAAGCATGAGTAACTAGTTTATTTCAGTTGATTAAGTGGTAGTTACACAAAATATAAAATATGAATGGAATTCTTATAAATATTAAAGCATGACATGTGCATTGTACATATTTACTTTGTTATCATAAATGTTTCGATTATATAATCGAAGATTGATCGAAAAAGGTTGTTCAATTATTTTCGATGATCGATTATGATTTTTGTCCGATTAAGAAACCCTACTATCACAGAGAACAACTATGTGAAGTTTCAATCCATTCCCTTCAGTTGTTATGGAGGGACGCCTACACCGACAAATGGGTGACTGCAAAGTTCAAATATTTTATAAGTAGTTAAGCTAAAAATCCTGTTTCCTTATTATACATCACTGCAGTTGGCAAAAATACAGTAAGTTTCCTTTTATTAGTCTATGATGCATATGATATTAAGTTACATTAAAATATTCTGAACTGTGTTGCAAGATTTAATCTAGGACTGTTTCATTTGAACATTATCTTTCATCAAGTACTTAGACTGACCTAAAATGTAGCACCTCTAATTAACATTTCAACACACTCCCTACGTAGCACCTCATTACAAGTGAGTTTTGAGAAGCTGAAATCAAACATTACATACCAGTTGCTACTTTAGGAGTAGAAGTTGTGTGGACAGCATCACCACCAGGATCACTGTCATATAAGACAACATGACATTCTTCAAGGTAATATTCTTCAGTGCAGGGGTCATGACATGAAGTTTCTTCCACAATTTTTGTAATGTTTTCTTCAAGACCTTTGTAGAAACATCTTTCTTCCTTAGCTGGAAAACAATGCACTTTTTTAACCATGTTACAACAAGAAAAAGCTGCCTAAAAATACTCTTCATACTTCGACTGAAACATTAGTTGAGAAAAAAAAATTATGTCTCCTTATTATACATCACTGCAGTTGGCAGACATACAGTAGGTTTCCTTTTATAAGTCTATGATGCATATGATATTAAGTTACAATAAAATATTCTGAACTGTTTTGCAAGATTTAATCTAGGACTGTTTCATTTAAATATCTTTCATCAAGTACTTAGACTGACCTAATATGTAGCACCTCTTTTTAACATTTCAACACACTTGCTACGTAGCACCTAATACAAGTGAACCTTGAGATGTTGAAATAAAACATAACAAACCAGTTGCTACTTCTGGAGTAGAAGTTGTGTGGACCGCATCACCACAAGGAACACTGTCACATAAGACATTCTCACATTTGTCAAGAGAATATTCTTCAGTTTTTGGGTCATGACAGGGAGTTTCTTCTTCAATTTTAGTATTGGTTTCTTCAAACCCTTTGTCGAAGGAACTTTCTTCCTTTGCTGGAAAACAATGCACATAAAACTGTGTAAGAACAAGAAAAGATGCCTCAAATTACTCTTCAAACTAAGACTGAAATATTAGGTGAGAATATAGAAGAGCTGTCGGGAGGACAGCAACTGTTGAAGACAGCAAATTTGACTATTCAAAAACTTGTCACAAGGGTGCTCATTCAATACAATATTGATACACAATTTCAAATATTGATCCATGTGAATATACCTTTCTATTTCACCTTATAAGAGAAGTCACTTCTACTAGGTTTCAACAGCTAGCTTGAACTCTTAATTCCATTTTCAGGTGTCAGTGACAAAAAAAAACAGCAAATTTGACTATTCAAAAACTTGTCACAAGGGTGCTCCATTGAGTATTATGCTTACCTAATTGAAACATAAAAAAAATTGTTCGAAAAAGTACAGCTTACATGCAAAAACTTAAACAAGAATTTTTAAGTCGAAAAAAGAGGGCATTATTATGCAAAAAAGCAAATAAAGAGTCATGGGGCTTGTGCCAATCATGTAATACTATCACAGAGAACAACTATGTGAAGTTTCAATCCATTCCCTTCAGTTGTTATGGAGATACCAGCTTGCACACAAAAACTTTACCACAGGGACGCCTACACCGACAAATGGGTGACTGCATAAGCTCAAATATTTATGAAAAGTCCAGCTAAAAATCCTGTTTCCTTATAATACATCACTACAGTTGGCAAATATACAGTGAGTTTCCTTTGATTAGTCTATGATGCATAAATTATGGCATTACAATTAAATATTCAGAACTATGTTGCAAGATTTAACCCAGGACTGATTCAATCAAGCATTATCTTTCAGCAAGTACTTTCACTGATCTAAAATGTAGCACCTCTAACTAACATTTTTACACACTCCCTATGTAGCACCTCATTACAAGTGAACTTTGAGAAGCTGAAATCAAACATTACATACCAGTTGCTACTTTAGGAGTAGAAGTTGTGTGGACAGCATCATCACCAGGATCACTGTCACATAAGACATTATGACATTCATCAAGGTAATATTCTTCAGTGCAGGGGTCATAACATGAAGTTTCTTCTACAATTTTTGTAATGTTTTCTTCAAGACCTTTGTCGAAACATCTTTCTGTATTTGCTAAAAAACAGTGCACTTTCTTAACAATGTTACAACAAGAAAAAGCTGCCTAAAAATACTCTTCATACTAAGACATTAAAATATTCTGAACTGTGTTGCAAGATTTAATCAAGGACTGATTCATTTAAACATTATCTTTCATCAAGTACTTAGACTGACCTAAAATGTAGCACCTCTAATTAACACCTCTTATTAACATTTTTACACAATCCCTATGTAGCACCTCATTACAAGTAGGCCTTGAAAAGCTAAAATCAAAAATTATATACCAAATGCTCCTTCTGGAGTAGAAGTTGTGTGGACCGCATCACCACCAGGATCAATGTCACATAAGACATTATCACATTTGTCAAGAGAATATTCTTCAGTGTTAGGGTCATGACATGAAGTATCTTCTGCAATTTTTGTATTGGTTTCTTCAAAGCCTTTGTTGAAGGAACTTTCTGGGTTTGCTGGAAAACAATGCATTTTTTTAAACTTTGTTAGAACAACAAAAGCTGCCTCAAAATACTCTTCGCACTGAAATTGAACCATTAGTTGAGAAAATGTAAGAAAAATTCATTATACCAGGGTATAACAAGAGACCATCAAAGATGGGTGATGCTCCCCGAATGGGTACTTTTTCACAAAAAAGGTTAGTTGTATAATTATTGAGGTGAATTTTGAGAATGGTAGTGACCCAAATGTTGCACGTGACACATTGTCTCAATATGGTGATTATTTCTGTGAAATAGTTGTAAAATCCGACTTCAAATAAAAAAGTTATTGGCCGGACACTATTTTGCTTCAAGGTCATGCTGTGACCATGACCTTCAAGGTAGCGACCCAAATGTTGTGCACAAAACATCGTCTCAATATGGTGATCATTTCTGTGAAATAGTTATAAAATCCGACTTCAAATAACAAAGTTATGGACCAGACACGATTTTGCTGCAAGGTCATACTGCGACCTTGACCTTCAAGGTAGCGACCCAAATGTACCACCCGACACATTGTCTCAACATGGTGATCATTTCTGTGAAATAGTTATAAAATCCAACTTCAAATAACAAAGTTATGGGCCGGACACGATTTTGCTGCAAGGTCATGCTGTGACCTTGACCTTCAAGGTAGTGACCCAAATGTTGTGCGGGACACGTCAACTCAATATGGTGATCATTTCAGTGAAATAGTTGTTAAATCTGACTTCAAATAACGAAGTTATGGGCTGGACATGATTTTGTTGCAAGGTCATGCTGTGACCTTGACCTTGAAGGTAGCCACCCAAATGTTGCTTGTGACACTTCGTCTCAATATGATGATCATTTCTGTGAAATAGTTCTAAAATCCGACTTCAAACAACAAAGTTATGGGCCGGACATGATTATGCTGCAAGGTCATGCCGTGACCTTGACCTTCAAGGTAGCGACCCAAATGTTGTGTGCGACACGTCGTCTCAATATGGTGATCATTTATGTGAAATATTTTTAAAATCCGACTTCAAGAAACAAAGTTATGAGCCGGACACGAATTCGGGACGTACGTACGGACGGACGGACAGACAACCTGGCGACTATATGCTCCCCCGAAAAAATTTTCAGGGAGCATAAAAATGGGCAAAATGTATATATCAACACTTAGGGCTGTCATATTGCAATATTGATACACAATTTCAAATATTGATCCGTGTGAATATACCTTTCTATTTCACCTTATAAGAGAAGTCACTTCTACTAGGTTTCAACAGCTAGCTTGAACTCTTAATTCCATTTTCAGGTGTCAGTGACAAAAAAAAACAGAAGATCTTGCTGTTTGTTTGTAGTATTTGTAATGTCTAATATGTCTAATATAAGCATGCATAAGACCATGATGACAATTTATTACTCATATTTATATGTTTTTTCATTGTCAAAGTTGATATATCATCAATATTTGTCTTTTGATATGTTGATACAAACTTTTCCACCAATGACAGCCCTATCAACACTACATGATTTTGAGTACATCAGTTCCTTATTTCCTTTACTAGCAAATAAAGTATTTCTTAACAGTATCAAACATTAAATTTGACTTGGAAACTTCTGCTGTCATGAAATCATGTTACTGTAAATCACGAAAAATAATGAGCAATTGGAAAAAAACTTTTTGACTTAAAACTGAGTATGAACATTTATGTAGCTGTTTAAAGTTTATTTAACCTCATTATTTAAAACTTCATGCCTAATTTTGCAAAATGGTAAATTCTAAAGAAACTGAAGCAAAAACAATATTTACATTTAAGAAGCAGTCTGTTTTGCAGCTTAAGCTAAAAACATAGGGATAGGAGGTAAAGAAACAAAAACAGATGCAACAGATAATGAAAATAATTGTAAGCAATGTAGGAGTCTCCAGCAATTGCGGAATTATTATGCAGTGTTTCTTCCAGAGCGCGTTTTTGGCGCTTTTTTTCATGTATGACGCAATGAACATGATGCAAACGTGTTAACAATTATAAACTCGCTGATACAAGTGACAGGTGTAATGCGATGACAGTTGTAATAGGAGCAATCTGGAGTACTTTCAATGCAATTTTCACCATTTATGGAGAACCTACGGATGATTTTTATGCAACATTTTTTTCCCACTTAATTTATCAATGGTTGATTGAATTCTAGTGGATGTGGCTATTAATACTGGCCTTTTACTTTGTCCAGAATGAAACTTTTTGGTATGCATCAATTGTTATTATTATATTTTTTGATGTTATGAAAAAAATAAGAAGAGTAAATGTTTAAACTCTAAGGCATATTCAGTTTTCCTTTGCATCTTAAAATGTACATAAATATGTTGAACTGCATTGGTTTTCATTACAGGTTACACATAACCTAAAAAATTTCCACTGACCCCTAAAATCTAATGTAGGGGGTCAAAAATGACCCCTAAAAAATTGGGGCTGGAAGAAACACTGATTATGCCCAACTAAACTGACTCTGGACTTTTTGCTGGCTCAACAAATTTTTTGCTTAGTGGACAAGTGAAATTCTGAGCCAAGAAAAAAGGCTTAATGCAGATATTCTCACCATACTTGAGTGTGAACATTCATTTTTCCCGATGTTGTTTAATCCGTGTTTAAAATGCATAAATTTTATTCGTACACCATCTCCGTCAGCACAAATAAATTGATACTATACAATGCTTTTTCACCCCATATGAGGCCTCTCACTCCTATTACAAAACAAGCTTGGTGATTGGTCGTATAGAGGAAACTGACCAATGCCCTAGTAAAAAATGCACAGTATTATATATTTGATGTTTCGTTGAAAATTGTTTTGATATAAAATTGACAAAGTTTTGGTAATGTCTGAAAAAAATCTCAAAAGCTTTAGTCAAATGTGCATAGTGACAAAGAATTTGACAATTAGCACATTCATTTTTAAAAGATAGCTGGTTAACTGATTTTACTTGGCCCACAAAAGGTATGATTTTTTTTATGGCTGGAACTTTTACACTGCCCAAAAAATATGCCAATTCCCTGTGATAAAATAACAACTAAAAATTTAGAGTTTGACACTAAGGCCAAAAAAATTATGTCTGGTTCAGGTAATATTGGTCCAAAAAATTAGGAGGGTAACATCAATGATCTTAGTTCTCAAAAATTTTAAACCTTTTAAATTTTTTGTACTCAAAAAAATTATGTACCCAAAAAAATTCGTACTGAGTCAAAAAAAAGTTTAGGGTCGGCATTAAAAAACTAGAGTCGGTCATGTTCCCTGAACCTGACATATATTTTTTTGCCCTATTTTTCAGCCAAGAATCCCTACGGAACTTCTGCTGTGGAAATCGGAAGTCCCAAGTCCCTTAAATCATTATTACTTTAAATTTTAAAAAACCATAGTAAAATTGTTTTAAAATTTAACAAACTAAAATTGTAACTTAACTTTCTTTCAATGAATAGGACTGATTATAAAAATTATTTCTTTCAATGCATAGGACTAATTATAAAGACACTATACTTACTGTTAAATAATATAATCAAGACAAGTCAAATCAAAGGAAAGTTAATTTTTCAAGCAGGGTTATGGTACAGTACCATAAATTAAATAGACCTGTTGCACTATTTTCATTTTCAGTGTCAAATTATGAAGGATATTTAAAATGTGTTGATAAATTATATGTTGCACAATAATAGATATCACTCATTTTGATGATTTCTCTTTAATTATCATAGTCCTAATGGAACTTCTGAATTTGAAGTTAAGGAAACCTTGGCAATTTTTGGTGTCCCCTCGGGATCTTGGGACTGTGTTAGTGTCGAACCCTATAATTTCTAACAACTTTTAACAATTTACAAATTAACCTGACTTAATCTTACTTTGGATTTTATTCTGTAAAAAAAATGCAATATACATGCATGTAGGACTTCTTCATATACACAGCATATACAATGATCATACAAATTTTGAATTCTGTGGCTTATTTTTCAACTATTACATATTAGTTTATACACAAGTTATTTTAGTTCGATTGTGTAGGAAGCTATAAGCTTATAGACACACTCTCGAATCCGTTCCTGGAACCAACCAGTACTGAGCAATGAGTGTTAAGTTTCTTGCTCAAAGAAACAACGGCTTAGCCCTGTCTGGGTTTTGAACCCACGCAGCTAGCGATCCCTCGATTACTAGTCCGACGCGTTAACCACTCGGCCACGCCGCCACTCTTTTACATATTGATCTCTTCAATTGTTTAATCTTATTGAAGATAATAAGTAGATATTGGGAGCGCAAAAATTTGAAATTTTAAGTATTATTTCTAGTGTCAAATAATTTAAATATGCATTAAGTGTTTCTAATACTAAGATTCAGACACATTTCTTGCCCTCTAAGACCATTTAAAACTGAGGGCTGCTGTTCCTGAATTGCACTTCACTCCCTTTTCAAATACAAGGTCCATCAGTAATGAAATGTGTCACCTCATGACAGCAAATTGCATGTTGTAGCTATGGTAAAGCAGGAGACCTAAAAATCATTAATAGGGCAAAACACATTTTTTATTTTAGAGCAGTAACTCGGCTAAAAATCCTTCAACTTGAGTGAAGGGCTTCCAAAGTTGTTCAAATAATTTGATTCCATACAGAAATCTGGTTGCCATCATGGCAACCAAAAGGAATGAAAAGAATAATAAATAAAAAAAAACCTTCTTGTAAAGACTCACACAGTCTAAGTCTTAGAAATTATTACATAAGGCATTGAGATTGTTCAAATTATAGCCCTAGAGTCAAAATAGGCTGCATACCAGGGGTAACTGATTTTCACTATGTACATACAGTAAAAACTTAAAAAAAAACTTCCTGGAGTATCATTATATTTGGGGATTGAAAATATCCAAGACAATGATCCAATGGTTAAATCTTTTCAACCTCTGCGTGGACAGACACGACCCAGGGAATATAATGACCTAGAAATTTATGAGGGCTAAAATAAGAGTACAAATTTACCTTTTCCCACGGTAGGTCTTTTAGGCCATAATCATACAACAATTCTTCACCTGCTTTGATGTTTCTGAAAAAATAACATTTATCTTACAATGTTGCTTGTGTTTCAAATATGACTGACATATAAGAGCATAAAATGTAGACCAAACAAAAGCAAAATAACAAGAGCTGTCCGTAAGACAGAGCGTGTGGCTATTCACAGTGCTTGAAGATACATGTAAATGCAAACGTTAAGTCAAATGTGTGTGAAGTTTGAGTAAATTCCTTTCAATAACCAGAACATAAAAAACATTTCATGCAATTCTAAGTTTAAACCTGGACATAACTTTGCAAACCAGTACTGTGTATATAGGACGTGAATGCCCCCATTTTGCAAGTGTGCTAATAATGAAGAGCATGCATACCTCTATGTTATACTTTTAGTTTAGCATAACTTTTTTTTTGGCGAAGTTAGTCCAGTGAGTGTGTGCATTCCGTAAAACCAGCAATGGACTATACACTGTAGATTCAGAAAAATTCACAACTATGTATATGATAAAAACAATTTTTTAATAAAGCATGTGTGTTGTCAAGTACAAAAATACAGTATACATACCTCAGTGCAAACAGAACTAAACCACATCCTTTAACGAATTTCATAATGGAATTTCTTTCCTTTTTTCTACCATGGTTTACCAATCTACCAAGTCTGTTTGTCTCCTCTGTAGCATCAACACGTCAAAAAAAGTCCCGACAAAACCCAAAGGGTTTAAATGGCCCCCTAAAAATTTCCTTTAAAGAAATACCCAAATTTGGGAAAGAATATTTAAACAGCAAAACATGGGCAAAAAACAGTGTTTTGATATACTATAGTCTATACACTGACATGTTTTTGATTCATACTTGTTTATTCATTTTGAGTTAATGGGCATTTAGGGTTTTGGCTTATAGACTTTTATCTGGGTAACCAAAATTTTGAAGATTGCTGCCAATCTGGGCAATAAGACTGCAGACATTAACATGAAAGATGATACATTTTACATTTCTAGTAAAACACATTTTTGGTGCAAGCGATATCATAGTCACCTAAACAATATGAAACTATTTTAGTGAGTTGTGGAAGTTAGGGTGCAGAGTGGAAACAACATCAATTTTTCACATAAGGACCTTAAAAAATGCACACAAATTGTTTCACCAGACATCTAATAAAACCCTGTTGTTTTACTTTTTAGGAACAATGGCAGTGAAGTGAAATGAGGCAAGACCTATCCTGCTTATTAAACTAGAACAATGCAAGGATGTAAGTTTATAAGAAATAGACATTTAAAGTTATTTTCTACTGCAAGCATTTTGAAGGATTATACATGTATTAAGAATAGAATCTGATATAAAACTTTTAATACCACAAATTATCTTTCATGTCACTGTAGAAAAATCTATATCCAGTGCTGTTTCTCCCCTCTCTCTGTTCTCCTTCGGCTGCAGATATTGTTTCTCCTTTATAGTGCAACAGAAAGTCACCCTTGAACCTTTCTATTGTTGTTTTAACACCACGCCCTGAAATGTAACATCAATCCTGCCACCAGTTGAGGTTTTAGACCTAAGCTTTTAATTCTTAGTTTCTATTTGCACATTACTGAATTACAAAAGACAATAAATGACAGATGGTGGAGTTCTCATTGCTACTTTGATTAAGTTTATTATTATCCTCACAACAGACAACACAAATTTCCAACACAAATTTAAAGGTTTTCTTATCATCTTGTTTTGGTTTAAGGATGGTCACAAACATTTTTGTCTATAAACATTTTTTATTTCCTCACATACTAAAATTAATTAATTGCACCAACTGCAGGTAGCATCCATTCCAGTTATAGAGGTTGTGATTTGAGTCCCACAGGCCACAACCATAACCTTAACGTAAGTCAACAGTATGTTTTTTATTTTAGATTAAAAAGCACCTAAATGACAACAAAGGACAATGCAAGTATCTTGCTTCTGTTATTTTATGTTAATTAAATAAGACAGTTCCAAAACCTAACTATCATTCAGCTTTCCAAACACTGAAAATCTGTTATACCTGCAACTGAAGAAAAAAACTTCCCAGTGTAGATAAGGAAAAACAATGCAGGTTACAATACCAAACCCTTTTTTCTACTTGAAAATACCACAGCGTTTAAAAATCTTGGGATAACTACCCAAATTTCCTTTTAAAAGGGTAAAAGTTTTCCAAATTTTTATATCCCCAGGGTCAAAAATCCCTTTTTCAATTTCCCCTCAAAACACTATCACCACTTTAAAATTTCCAGTACGTCTTGTTGATCTTCTCATCATAAGCTGAAGATAAAGCTTAGTTGTTTCAATTCAACGTTTCATTTTAACTAACAGTATCTTTCTGGACCTTAAAAAATATGAAGCCAAAATGGGATAACCACCAAATTAAAATGACAGATTCTTCTAATGTTTAAATCTAATGGCACCAGACTTGAGATTTTACCGTGACTTTGCCAATGGGTAAAAATATTTCTCCAGAGATATGGACTTTACACACCTGCAGACTTATAAGTCTGTACAAGTGCCCCCTGGGATAATTTTTATCCCGGCTATTTTCTGTGAGTTTTACTAATTTGATATTTAGGGGAAATTTCAGCTTTAAAAAAGAGGGGAAAAAACAGTCTGCAGAAAGCGCTTCTGAGACAAGTTATTATTTTTTTTCGAAAAATAAACTTTTCCAAGAAGATTGTAAAGAGTATAAGGGAAAAATTATTTACATTTCACAATTCAGAGTAGCTTCAAATCTTAAATTCCCAGACTGACAACATATTATTTTCAGGGGGAATGGAGCAGAAATTAGGCCATAACTAAAACCTTGCACAGCCGGCTATGACAGAATTTTTCCTGGTCCAAACGTAATTTGACCCGTCAGGTCCGTCGGACCGGCACTTTTCGGAATGTTTGTCAGAGTTATATAACCTAGTCTTATCATGTAAAATAATCACAGTTAACAGTTATATGAAGTTTCATTCTCTTCAGTACTTATGGAGATACCATCTTGCACGCAAATACTTAACCTGAAGGACGCCAACGCAGACTAACAGGCGACTGCATAAACTCAAATATTTTTAAAATAGTCAAGCTAAAAAATTAAGAAGCGCAGAGTAATGATTCTTGTGCACTGCACTCCTGTTCAATCTGACTTATAGTGACTGAGTTATGCTCCGTACAAGCTTTGAGGGACGCCCCGATGCAGTGACACCACCGCCGCCTAAAGTAATCTCAATATGTTGCCTTTTTCAAGGCAATACAGAAAAGCCAAACAAGTGACTTGCAAGGTGATGTGCATTATCTCCATAAAAATTGCAATCTGTTCATGTACCAAGTAATTAGTTTTATCAATTTTTTTTTCTCAATTTAAATAAATGAAATGGTATATTATAATGTTATTGAGATTTTTGGTCCAGCAGACAGAAGTAGTTCAAATCTATAGTCACCTATTGTGAACATTGGAAGGGGACTAAAAACAAAATGATATGTAACCTGTAATAAAAATTCCTTTTTACAAAGTGTCACCATCCTGAATCACGCAATTAATATAAATGTACTTTAAACCTAATTTGTTCATAAATGTAATCACACGTTTACTTGATTCTATTGAAAATAAATGCACATAAAAAACAGTTTTGTCTTTAATCAAGTAATGACTTGAGTGATAATCTATTTCTTTTGTCAAACAAAATGTACAACACTGATCAAAAACATCATAATCTTTTGTTTTTATAAAACCAACTGCGCGAGCACATGTACTAGAAGCCATTTTGAAAATGGCTGAACTTCCTGTGTGTAAGTTAACATCTGATGTGCTACTAATTCTGGCTCCCAAAACTAAAGAAAACTGTTCCAGCTTCATGCATACATCTCTTTCAACATATACCTTAAATGTTGCTTAAAGAGGCTCTGCCTACTCTGTCTACTGACCACTCTACTATTCTGATAAAAACCACAATTTACCTTATATAAAACCTTTTCTCAAGTAAATCATGTGCATAATTCAATAAAGGAATTATTTTTAAATCAATTAATATGCTGGTTCCACTGGTCTAGTTAAAAAAATCAGCCAAATTGAATTAAAAATTTAAAAATTCTTAAAGCGTTTTTTGCCTATATTTATATATAAGTTGGGAAATCTGAAGGACTATTTTTAGCCATAGCCATGATGAATAAATATAATTCGACTTTCTGATTTATGCCACATTACATTTAGAGCGCCTACATTTTTGTTCAGTATGACGCTTCATAAGTTAAATGTCGTGTTGGTTACTGTTCTGTTAGTGGTAAGGAACTGCAAGCCATATACAGTATATATAGCTCTAGTGATTTTTCCAGAAAGTCCCAGAGGACATACTGTGGTCAGCTGCAACAAACAACCGCTGACGGGTAATAAAAGATCTGCCGTGGAAAATCACAGATTCACAAGATCAATTCCCATATACATATAATTGTCATGTTGATGTTAGGCAAAATAATGTCTCATTCAGGGAACCCGATCGACCCTATTTTTTTTTTTTAACACTGACACTAATCTTTTTTTTTTACTTTCAGTTAGAAATTTTTGGGCAACAAAATTCTTTTGGGTACTAAGATTTTATAAGGTTCGAAATTTTTGAGTATGAAAGAGCATTGATGACCAGTGTTTCTTCAAGAGCACATTTTTGATGCACTTTTTCATGCATGACGCAATGAAATTCAATCAGTGCGTTTTCTGTGACGCAGAAAAAAAATACCCTTTTAAATGCCTAAGAATCAAAAATAAGTATTCCCATTTTGTGTCTTCTTCTGGGAAAAAATATGATACTACAATTTCAAAAATTCAAACAATTATACCGGAAAACAAAGATAAAGTGGTCTTTCATGCTTACTTTTATCATTACAAAGCTTCTACAATGTAAGATTCCTTTTTCTTATCTATTTCCAGTTTATTTTTTTGTCCTTCAATTGGGAATTTTTGTCTATGAATTGGGAAAAAATATACTATTTTTGATTGGGAATATAACCCAATAACAACTATAAAATTGGCCAAATAAATCCCTGTGAGTGTATGTAATACCAAAGATATATAAAATACAATGATGCGAATGTTTGCAAAAGAACGAAAACTCTCGTGGCAAAACATGGCCAAGATACTGCATAGCTCAACAGTTACTTGTGATAATTTTCGTTATTTAAAATACAATTTTACTTTAAATCAAGGGCAATCATTGATTTATGTAATGAATAACATTTATGATCGTTTATTTATTTTATTTTGAAAGGAAAAGATCACAAAAAAAATATATGCATTAGAATTACAATTGCAGATTTAGGCATTTTGTCTCCTTTCTTTTCTCTTGCTTAAATCTTGTTCATGTTTCCCGCTGCCAGATATCACGGATTTATATTACAAGGATCGGACACTTCCGTTTAGCTTAAAGTCTCGTCGCGCGCATGCGCGGAATCGCACATAGGATAAAGGTGGACAGAACGTGAGATGGCGGAACGCGCGGAGTGCGAAATATGACTGATTTTCACAAGAGTATGTGGTGTTATTGTAGCTTTGTGAAAAATTAAATACATATGAATGTATCGATACAGTATTATTTTGTGTCGCTAAAGTATTTATATATTAAAATATGCCGATAGAACGATGCTACGCTTAGTTAAAAAAGTACCTAATTTAAAAAATATTCGCCTATTGTTTAGGCATACTCTCTACACTTTGACGCCCTTTTACTTCAAGCACAAATTATTACCGCGATTCAGATTAAGATAATTCTTTTTAACATGGTTTAATGGGTGCATTGCAAAAAAAATGTTTCTTGATTGCTTAAAAACTTTTGAAGAAATTTAAGTCTGAAATTTGTCTTTATTTCTGTGAATTATTTCCAAATGATGTGTACATTTTTTATTTGATTACCTGTATATTTAATTACTATAAATATAGTAAATATTCTACTAATAAGTGTATTAAATATATTTTCAGATCATTCTAGACAAGCGTTCATATATAGATTAATTCATTAGATTGGTAAGGAAGAAACTTTTATTTGCATACGGAACAGCTGTTTTATAATATATTTTTTTATTTTGAAACAGATTTTTTTCATATTTATCCTTCACAATTCACGTCAAATGATTTATTTGTCATATGTTTATTCTAATTAGTTTTCAAAGAAAGGGCTATACAAATTTAGTTGTATATTTTCTATTTCATTTAAAAATGTTAATAAAGAAAATAGATTTACATTGTATTGATATATATCCTCTTCAGAATCATTTTCTTACCACACATACCATTGACTGTAGTTAAAGACCGCGCACATACAAAATATACATTCAAATTCTATTTGTTTTTGAAGATTGAGTGTTGCAATTATCACATGTAACCTGGTTATGAAAGTTTGAAAATAAAGTTTTTCAATTATCACTTGTTACCTGGTAATTAACCCCCTTCAAAAGTAATTAAACTTCAAAGAAATTTAAGTGCTGTGTAAAAAATAATCAAAAGTTACTTTTATTTCGCATAATACTGACTCGAACTGTTAAGATTTTTATTGTTTTTCTAGCGTTACATTAAAATATATCAATAATATCTTTCTACAGGCATTCACATAAAAAGAATATTTAAAATATACGAGGCCGGAATCGAGACAGCCACACGAGAGTACTTTTAAAATTGTTTCGACGATTATCTTCTTCACTGAACCGACTTTTGAAAACAGATTTACAAAAAAATAATAATGATATAAATGATGAAGGAAATTCAAATATTCTTTGAATATGGCAATATTTAAATCTCGGCAATATTTTGTACTAAAAAATGAATAAATTTTCTTCACGTGTTGAGCGAATTGTAAAGCCCGCAATACTTTTCCCTTAAAACAATTGTGCGTTAATAAATTTGACTACATAACCCAATTAATCTTAAATATTGCATCTTTGATCATCTGTGAATAACTAACATCGGCTTATTTTTTATTTTGAAATTGAATTTATTATGTTACCATGATAATAAATTTCAAATACCTACTTTTTATATAAAAAAATGTAAATTTACCGCGGATTTTTTTAAAGTTAATTTTTTAATCGTCGTTGCGGTCAGATAAACTGTACCTTTAAAAAAATAAATTAGATATTTGAATTAAACAAGTATTTTTCTTCAAAATAAACTTTAAATTTCAAAAATCGGATAATAAATGGAAAAGCTATATGGTATTTTGTAAAGTAGGTATCCATTGCAAACGGGCATTTACGCTTAGCGCCGGTAAATTATCGATCGGTGTACCTTTATCGGATGCACGACAGGATATTTAAGCATTTATATAGGGTTAACTGGGAGTGTCCGATCCCTGTAATATAAATCCGTGCAGATATCAAAGATATTGGCTATGATCACAAAGGGAGTTGCATTTCATTGGATTTTATAGTTCATTTGAAATACTAACAGGAGTGTCTTATTTTATTGTAACGCCATGGGAACTTTCCCTAGCTAAGGGCATGCCCCAATTTGTTTGACACAAAATCGGTGTGGTCTAATCCAAAACTTAATGCCGCATCAGATGGCAAACAAAGATGTTAAAAAGTTGCTTATAAATCTTTGGAAGCCAGAACAAGAGAACTATACATACCATTTTAGCTGAAAAAGACACCCTCCACCAGGGCTTCCATTAATGGAAGTTTGGAAGTCATTTACTCCCTGTTTTTCCTTGTGACTTCCAAAATTTAAAAATGTTCCTTCTTAGCCTATATGCTGTGACTTCCAATCTTTTGCGAGACTGAGCAGGCTCACCTTCCAAAATTGAGTGAGAGAGCGGAGAGTGGAGATCCTTGCTACAGCGATCCAATACCCCCAAAAAGTGATATTCTGCTCTTAAGTATGTGATCTTTATATAATTTTACGACCAGCTAGCCACAATGAATATGAGTACCACTCAATAAAAAGAATGTAAAGGGTGTGACAAACTGGAGTATCAATAAAGCCGCTTACTTAGCTATCCATATAATTGATAGTACCCTCGGTAAGATTCAGAATCCAATAGCCCACAAAACACGATAAACATCTCGTTACAATTTCATAAAAAAATGGCCGACAGATGAGCGTCACAAAAAAATCATTTTTTTATAACCAGGTATCTTGTATCATTTAAAATTTTATTTCATTTGGCTGTGCTAGGCGCCAGTACTCACGTTCAAGGGAAAAAATAATTGATCAGATTTTTGCAGTACATGGCGTATTTCAAATGTGTGTAGCGTTTCCTTTTCAGACCGTTCCATTCGCGTCTTTTCAGAGTGTGCGTCTTGTGTAATACCAATACACTATGGTCACATGAATCATTAAGACCTTAGAGTAGTATTTCATTCGATGCCATATCAAAACGTACGCAAACATGTGCTTGAAGAATTAGAGTCTATAACTCCGCTTCGGCCGGTGCTAAGGTGCGACCGAAATATGGAGTTGTTTACTCTTTTTATTAATTTCAAATCAATTTAAGCAGATATAAAATCATAAAACCCTAGTCTAAGCAATTCTTAATGTCGTATTTTGTTAGTTGATTAATGTGGCTTATCCCGCAGGTCATATCCACTTTGCTTTCCAATATCTTTCTTTACTTGTTTCTAGCGTCGCGACATTTTTTAGGAATGATTTACTTCTTCATCTTTGAGAAATATAACCTCTCGCTGAATACTGTTTAACTGTAAACACCTCTCGTGATATGATTGGTGACTTTAAATTTTAGCGTGTGTAGTCATAAGCTACTGTGTCACATAGACCTTTGAACCACAGTCAAAGTTCTATACCATTGTTATTTATCCCGATATATAGGCAAAACCTACACCTCTGGTTTCGATTGAATACCATACTCTGCTCTGGTATCCATGAGCACGCTGTCAGGACACATCCTATTGTTGCTTATGGATGAAAATCAAATTTATCCAAATTATTGTAAATAAATTATTGGTTCTACTTCTCATGAATTATGCTATGTTCGATAATAAATAAAGATTCAATAATATTTTCGGAGAACAATGGTATAACTTCAATGTAGATATAAGTCACGTTATCCAATCCCTCAATTGTAATTCATAAAAATATGTCTATAGTTGCTTTAAAACTTCTAAAGCTAGGACAGTATCTTTATAAACATAATTATATACAACTCAGCATTACAGTATAAACTATAAAAATATATAAAATGTAAAATTTGTTGTCCTGTAGAAAGAATCAAAATAACGAACCGAATTGAAACTGTATGAACGTTAATCCAAACAGAAAAACGCATTACATTTCAATATTAATATTGATCATATTGCTTCTTAAAAATTACCGTGAACTCACCGAGTATCTTGTGTAATGCATCAATGTTCAAATAAATTGTATATAAAGAAGAACAAAGTACCGTCTGATAAAAAGCTAGTGAATCTTAAATTTGTCGAGACATATCTCACGGACCGATGGCAAAAGAGCATTTTCAACAATGAATGCGACACAATTGAAATTCAAAATAAATTGTAATATAAAAAGTTATCGTTCCGTATACTAGATTTTTATTTTAGGATAAGGCTGAATTGGTCTGCCTTAAGCCACCAATTTCATACCTTTTTCAATCTCTTGACATGAGATCACTTTTTTAAACAAAGACAAATTCCCTGTCATTTCTGTTTTAATTGGAACCCAACTTTTATGTACGTAATCGAGCACAATTGTTTTAGTTTTGAAACGTTATCAAAAATTTGTTGTACGAGTTATTCATTGTTCCTGTCCACATTTTATCAACTGTACACAAATGTACAACTTTGATGTCGATTTATGAAGTAAATGAATGTATTATCATAATTATAATTTTATTGAGGAATATTAGCAGACAATCTACAGCTGTAATCATGTAATTTACCGGATCCTCGGGGAATCCTTAGATCCAATATCATAGCATAAAATGTAATTCTGATTTATCAGTTTTTGCAATCGAGAATTTATTTGGCATCTTCATTGCAAAACAACTACGAGTTTATGCATATGTCACAAAATAGATTTGTAAGTTTTATGACACTCGAAGATCTGAAATGAAAATTGTACACACAGAGATAATAATGATTTCATGTCCGATCTCTGCCTTGTGCCCTGTCCAGTTTTTGTTTGGAGTCCTTCTTGACTCCTGACCGTTAGTGCTTGTTGCTGGGTCATATAACTCGTTACAGCTCAAACTCTCATGCTCTGTATGTCTAGAAATAATGTAGTTAAAAAGTGATATATTGTGATCAGATTTCTGTTCAGACAAACTGAATTGCAATTTATTTAGAACTCTCTTTCATCGAGCATATTGTCAGCCAAAAACTAATCAAATGCCTGAAGCCTGCAAAGAAGCAGAGTGACTTAAAGAGATACATTATAATTGAGATATACTAGTAAGTAATTGGACGTTTGATAAAACAGGTTAGTCTGATGAACTAGAAACCGTTTAATGCAGAAGTATAATCACTTAACTTTTTCATGAATTGAACTAACAATTCATTAAATGTTTGGGTCATCTAGTTCAATGGATTGCTTATAAATATAACAACGTAATTCCCTTTCAATTTGATTGGATTCATGTCGTTGCATTTTTAAATGGTTTTAAACTTAAAATAAATACTCTGGAGAAGATTAAGCTAAATAAATGGAGAGACTTATCTTAAGAATTTTAAAGGAAATTCAAATCCTACTTTAAATGACACACACAGCACAAGCGCAATGTTATATTCTTTTAAATGCGGACCCAAATTTGATAAAGGATTAATATTTCGAAAACGGAAAATGAGGCAATATTCTTCATTTATTATGAAATAAATATTTTGAAAACTGTCAGGTTTTGGTAGATCATAGATGTATATTATCAACAATATCAATGAGATTTCATTTGCATTGTCATGTTTGTGTAAAACTGTATTTAATATATAAATAAACATTAATATAAAACGTGCCTACACTTAAGTTTAAAACCCTTTGCTCTGCCTTTCAAAATCAAAAATTGTTTGATTTTGAGTGCAGTAACGATGAGATCTTGTTTTGAATCGATTGCCGATGCCGTAAGACGATTATCCGCTGCGTTTATGTTACTCCAATTACATGAATTAGAATATGTGACATGACAATTTTTAAATATTCAACTTTGTAAACCTGTATTTTGAAAACAGAGTGTGTGAGCTTCATATCGTCAAATGAGCATCAAAACAGTATACATTACTTTCATATTACTCATTAAGGATTAAAAAGAGACCTGGCATCAGTGGCATGTGTTATAAGAAAATGATTTCCCTTCGATTCTCAGAAAGGAGATAGAGTTTTAAATGCAATCACTGCTTGAGATAAATAGTTGTTACTTAATAGGTTGTTGCTATATTTAAGAATAAATGCATTGTTTTGAAGTTAAATAAACGTTATCGGAGTAAAATATTAATCTGATTCTTTTTGTCTAAGCAGGTGGACTCACTTCGAGAGAAGACCGTACATTTTGAATGTTTCGTCAACATTTAATATTACACACAAGAAACATGAAAATGTTTATACTTTTCTATAAAAAAGTGACATTTTAAAAAAGTTATAACTGACCATGCACTTGTAAGACATTTAACAGTTAATTGTTAGAATAAATGAGTTCCATAGAAGGCGGAATACATGCTATTTTGTAACAAATGTAAAACATACGAAATGAAAAAGACACATATTTACTCAAGTTTGTCAGTATTTAACATTTTATTTTGCATCTAAAAGCTATTATTTTTTAAATATTATTACCAAAGTTTATTCATGTTATCCATATTCAGCTAAATACGCTGTGGAAAAAAGATTATAATAAAAGATATCATATTTTTTGTGGGTATAATATATCATGACAAATATAAAATTAAGATACTGTGCACTAATTAAGAAACCGATACGATGTCATATGATCATTAAATTGAAAAAGGATTGTTCTTCTTTGTGAGCAAATTTATAAAATATGTAAATACGGTAATATCAGTCTATAGTGTTCTCTAAGCAATATCTGTCACGTTTTTGACAACCGTTTTCTCTCATAGAACTTCTGATAAAGTCGTTATAGGCACGATATGACTCTTGTCCCTCCCTTCGGTTTAATGTCTGGCTTCCCTTTATTATTTATATAAATACGTTATGTATTGGTATAAGAAAGTAAATGGGTTATTATGTTCCAGATTGCATAAAGTAACAGTGACAATAACCATATTATTATTATTATCATACTTTAACGAATTGTAAAGAAAAGGTGAAACAAATAACTTATTAATAATTTGTTTTTCACATAGTCCATTTGTAATGCCTTTCCTCTTGTTCTGTATAACATACGGAACTGAAAGTACGTTGCATCAATACAGAAGAATGCGAACGTAATTTAATATGACCTTAATTAAAAACGATTTAACAGTTCAGAAATCAAATCATGCAATGCATCCTACTGTTGTTGCTCTGTCGCTCTGTTTATGATTTTAAAATACATATTAAAGGTTACCTGTGTGTTATACTTTAGAGATAAGCTTTGTTTAAACTCAAAATTGCCACTGCTTTAGATTGTCCTGAGGATAATCGAGATATATGAAAATATAATAATGAAAGTCATTCTTTCAAAAGTACAGTTTCTCTATGATATGCAAGCTTCATAACCTCTGAACTCCTTTCAAAATTCCACTTATTTTATTAAGTGTCTCATATTTGATTTCTCATTTAGGGCACACTCGTGTTTGACGTGGAAACCATACGCCGCTTCTTGTGGAAAGGCACTAATGTGTCACATTGAATTTGTCATGATAACCGCGGCATGAACACGGTAACTTGCAAATTACAAGTACCGTCTATAAACAGCCTCATTTTTTTCTTGGGTGCAATATTTTTAGTTTTGCCATGTTGGGCTTTTTTTCAGGGATTATGCTTTTCTCCTTTTAGATACATTATATAGTATTTAGATTTTAAATGATATTATTGTAACGTCTATTGGCATGTTAACTAGCATCCATTATTTTGTTACAGAACAACACACAGAAAAGCATTGTATCTTAAAGGTTAACATCAATCTGTCTTTTAATATATTTCGATTCTAGTAACAATTTTTCCTTGACATTTAACAGTCTCTGTAGACACATTTTATAGGTGTGTAAAAAAAGTGTAACTCAAGTAATAGTAATTGAATGCTCAACCATTCTATACGACTTTAAGTCTAGGTAAAGTGAATGAAGAACGAGGTTACAGAAATATAACTTTTATAAGTTATATAAATTTTAACAAAGAAGAGCTGTTACTAACAGACTATAAAATAGTGTTCCTTACAAACAAGAACTAGCTCTGCTTTAATAAAACAGAATAAGCAACAGTGTCCACATAACAAAAAAGAAACCTCAGAAAAAAAACCAAAAGAATAAAATTTGAGGCAACAAAATAATTGAACTAGAAACAAATGACCTTTAATAAAGTTGTGCGTTTTAAAATGATACTGTAACGAAAAGGACTCAAATTACCGAGGAATATATCTGTGACTAAAACTGTTTAGAGATATCTAGCCAAATTATTACTCGTGTTCAGCGGTTCAGCATCATTTTGGTAATTGATTAGCGTATATCTACTGAATAATTGATAAATATTCTTGTCTGGCAAACTTCTAAGCTCACAAAATATAAATAACACTTCAAACCTATCCTTACCTAATGGCTTAATAGGTTAAAACACGATAACAAGAGATGTTATTAACCGTTATGTTAAAAAGTACGGTATCATGCAAACTTATAATAAAATAAACATCATTTTCCTAATTGCATTGTATTTACATTGAAATGCTTTTAAATATACTTGTCCGTTTCGAAAAATCAAACGAAAACAAGGCGTCTGGGTAGGTGCAAGGCAACTATCTTAATTATAATTTCACGCTTAAGAACAAAGGAACTCATGAGTATGACTTATTGGATTTTAAAGTTTTTTAACGTCCGAAAATCCGGAAATGATGGCTGTACTGGAGTCTGCTTTGTAGGTTTAGAGTTTTCGTGTGCCCGGGCCGTATCTTTTGAATATGTGGAAGAAAATTAAATCTACTTGGCAAAAATGTTAACAATATTGGCGCAAATTTAAACTTAGTCGGGTCAAGGTAAATATCACGGTTATTTTCTTTAAAACGTCTTTCGCTGAATTATTAATTCTTTTAATAAGTCGACCTGCAAAACACAGGCTAAGGTCAACTGAGATCAAAAATGACCCGCCAAGGGGGTCGCTTTTTTTTTATAGACTTAAATAGAAAAACGAATGTAATTCTTATAATGTGAATCTACTCAGATCGTAGATAGTTTGCCTGTAGCATCAGTTGAAAGTTTTCTACAAACGTTGTATTAATCATGACCCTAGGTCAGAATTGGACATGACCTGGGAGACTCTTGTTTTATGCTTACTAAAGGCCCTGTTACACTTGACTGTTTGCTGTTCATTGCGTTTGCTAGGCGTTGTTATATCTTACAAAGCGCCGAGAGATCGCAGTAAAAAATGTGATATTTTTGATGACATGAAGACTTCACAGAGTCAAACTGAGCCTGCAACATTTTCAATTGTGTCGAAATATAATACAAGTTTTTGAAATAGAAAACAAGTGCCCTTATCTATAAAATGTGACTTTATCCATGAAAACCAACGTCAATTAATAAAAGTTTAGTAAAATTTGTTACATTTTTTAGTCATTTTGATATTTTTCAAAATATCTTTCTTACCCGTTATTTCAAATAACTTAAGTGATATAGAAGTATGCTTTCAATGTTATCTCAGTTTTTGCGGCGTTATGATTGTTTAACTAGTGTATAATTAGTTGGGTTTAAAAGAAAAAACACAAAAAAAAAAACAACAACAAAAAACGGAAGGATATGCTCATGTATTTACAGTACATTTTTGAGAAGATAAAGCAATTATGTATTTTATTATAATAATTAAATTTTCAATAATTAATGAAGATGCCTACGTCATTTTACAATTTATTAATTTGATTTACTCTAGCTAATTGACTGGTATTGAAAAATAAATATTATATACTTATCTTTCCCCGAATAATTTAATTTTGAAAACGCATGCACCTATTCAAGTGTATTGATTGTCTTTAGTAAGATATAAACATGTACTATATTAACGGATTTAACCTTAGGGTCACATGCTTGTCTACATTTTCAATCAAATGTTCATGCTTTTGTCATAACGGGTTTCCACAGTCATATGTTGGGTCAATCGGACCTATATGTTCAAGTTAGAGCTTAATTTAGCCAGTAACTGACGGTTATCTCATCCATTACCGTGATTTACGAGATATCCGAGCCCAGATAATAATTTGTCAATTATATAGCGGAAGAAAAAAAATGGCAATGATCATATTTCCGAAATGTTCACAATTACAAATACTAGAATATTTAGTGTTTGCGCGTTGTTTTTAGTGCAAATAGTACAAGAAGGTAAACGATACCATACGGAATCCATTAACGAGAATGTTTGTTGTAAAATACGGTTGAAATAATCTAAAGATAAAGATAACTTATCTGTATTCTTATTCTTTTCACTTGCTTCAGCACATTTCATTATATTTCAAATGCGTTGTGTTTTGGCCAAATTGGAATGACAGTATCACTTTTGTAATTTATTACATATACTTTTATATAAACTTATCATTTTCAATGTCCTTGATCCAAATATACAAGAGCTTTTACAACGAAGACTTAGTTTACATAATTTATATATGACTCTGCTTTTATCATAAAATATGACAATACACTTCGTCAGATAAATATTGAATACAATAGTAGAAATTGACATTGTGTACAAACAGTGTGTATCAATAAACATTTCTCAAATAGAGAAAATAAACGTAGATGAGGAATAAGTTAATTTTGATGAGTAAAGAAATCACAAGACATGATATCAAAGAAATTGTTAAGAAAAATTTAGGTCAAGTAGGCCCACTTGTAAAGAGGCCAAGTAGGTCGGTTTTTAACTTATTCGTTTCAAAGGTTGCTATTATAATAAAAAACACGTTTCAACTTTATATAATATATACGGGATGTGTGCATGTTTGATAAGTGTTTACTAGAACCAATGTCCTTTGTAACAATAATCTGCACGAGATAATAAAACATTATGGGACAAAAATATTTGGAAACGGAGAAGATAGCTCATTGTCAGGTTCGATTTAATTGAGCACTAGCTAAAGCGATATCTAAACTAATCTTTAACACTATATGTGAAGTATATAATATCAAAAGGCATATAATAGTATAACAACTCTCAACTAAAGTGTGGTACGTGAAAGCAACCATAGAAATATACCAAGTTGTGAGTGAATACGAAACACTGACATATTAATATTTCATAGGAAAAATATGTTTTCTTTGACTTGTTTATTACTGTTAACGTACATACATCAAAGCCGAAATAACCAATATTGGCAATGTATATTAAAGTTAACAATGTACATGTATAATGCTCTAGAGAAATAAGGTCAACTTGCTACAGAAAAGTACATGCGTTTTTATTTTAAACATTCGATAGAAATTATCTAATTGTCACAGACATTATAGATATATGTCGAGTCCCTATTGTACATTCATTTAGATATTTTATTAAGTTCTGTGAATAGTTTGACACAATCAATGACAAAAAGTACAAAGGAAGCAATAAGTCTGTAGAAAATTAAAAGGTGTATATCATAATAAATATCAATTTGTAAGTGTTCCTGATATTTCATTGGTCGCATTTTTATCTTTGAAGCTTATTTCTCGTTATGGAATGGCGTAAAAGACAAAACACTTCTTCTTTGCACAAATAATATTATATGGCTTCAGGTTATCGTCTGTTGATACCAAAATGATAAAACAATAGATTCTTCTCTTTTACCATACTTCTCATATATTACATTACAATAACATTCTTCTAAAAACATAAACTTTAAATTTGATATGCTACTACAAGTGTTAGTGAAAAATATAAAAAAATTGTTTCATAACCAGATTTTTTTTATTTTCTATACTTGAAGATCGTTCAGCATGACTCAATACACTACATGTAGGTTAAACCTTTCGGTTGTCTAAAATAGCGTGTTTCGTTCGTGCGTGCATGCATCGTAAAACTTACCTTTGATAAAAGCGTTTCCCAAGCGTGCATTGTTTACAAGCGCACCATGTGTATCGAAAATTCGTTTATTATGCGTTTGTTAGCGTTCTTTTGCTATCCTTAAAAATACATATTAAGCGTGCGCCAGCGTCCGTTAAAACGTTAAATAATCGTTTTTTGCATCTGTAACTAGTGACAAATGAAAACGAAATTTAATAGATTCATTTTGTACATTTCACCGGCTTTTAAGATGTAAAATATGTTAAGTGTCTCGTACAAAAATTTAGGTCGTTTATTCCTGTGATTTCAACATAGTGTTAAAATTTGTAACATTATGTTGTAAAAGTATTTCGACGCAGTTTACAAAAGCTAAGAACTGAATTACTCTTAAATTGCAAGATTTTCTTATTCAAACAGTCTGTATTTATATGCGTACCAATTGTATTTTGCATATGTGCAGAAAGCCCTATTCATTCTATTTTTATTGAACAAAATAATATTGATATGCCAGGGTCTGATCAAGCATCGAACTATCGACCCTCGGGAATACCGTTTTGCAGCTCTACCAACTATATTTAACAGGATTACAGATCAATGTGAATTAATTTATGAGCTACATGCAGTCACAAGGTTAGAAAAAAAACTCAAGTCTGACTTGAACATTTGAAATGTTTTCATTTGGCGAGCATTATCATGTTCAAAGAGAGTTTTGTTTATTTTGCGGGTGTCTGTTATATATATCCTTCAACGTCCGTTCGTTTGGCGTAAAATATGCGTACGTTTTTTCAGTGCACGCTTTTCGTGTAAACCGAACCTCGTTTCGATTGATACCATACTCTGCTTTTGTTCGATGAGGACGGCAGTATGGACCGATGTTTTGGTGCTGCTGTTGAAATCAAACTTATCCAAATCATGGTGTATTTTTTTTTTTTGGTTGTACTTCTCCTGACTTTTGCTATGTTCGATAATTGATAAAGATTCCATTAGATTTCGAAGAACAATCGTATCACTTAAAAGTAGATATAAAACAAAGTTTCCAGTCCCTATATTGTAATCAAAAAGATTATTTGTATGGTTGTTTCAAAATCTAAGTATCTTTGGAGACAGATTGATATACAAATTGAAATTGCAGTATAAAATGTATTTTCCCGCAAAAAGAATGGAAATAACAAACCGTATGAAACAATGCTTTATTACCGTTAATCCAGACAGAAAAAGCATTACATATAAAACTTAATTGAACATATTGTTTCATAAAAGGTACCGTTAATTCTACCGAGTATCTTGTGTCTTACGCCATTTGCTGTTTACATCTATACATTATGAAATAAGAACCAAGTAACGTCTGGTAACAAGCCAGTAAATCCTAAATTTGTCGTCTAGAGATGGCAACAGAGCAATTTCAACAATGAATGTGACACAGTTGAAATTCGAAATAAACTGTAATATTATACAATTATTGACTTGTGAACCATTGGATATGATGTGATATTCACCGGCACATGACATATTGACCGAGGCGATAGCCGAGATCAATATGACTTTCTGCCGGTGAATATCACATCATATTCAATGGCTCACTAGTCAATAATTGTTTCATTATATGAATAGGCTAAGAATACAAAAAAATCACGAAAAAGTACAGCCTTATATACATGTAAAAATTTTGCCTCGTTGAAGCGCGGGAAAAAAAGACGCACGTGTTAGGCGTGCAACACTACGCAAACGCTGCGCATACAAAAGTAATTCAAGTTTATACTCATCGATGCGGTTTAGCCTTTAGGTATAACAGTAAAGTAATGATATTTCAATCTAGAAATACGCTATAATGGACAAAACGCGACAATTATTTTTTTAATTTACACACGTAATTAACAGTCTACGGTGTATGGTCATTGAATATGAATCTCAATCTATATTTAGATTTGGAAAATCCAATTCAGCCAGTTAATATGATACTACACCCAGTGAACATGATTTTATAAAAAGTTATGTTGACTTCAGTTTGGACCAATGAGATTGCAGCTAATTTTACATCATATAATAAAAAATGTTATGGTTCTATCTTTTCAGGATAAGGCTCATTTGGTCATACTAAAGTCACCAATAACATGCATGTTTTAGTCACTTAACATGAGATGACATTTTATAAAATCGAAATTTCTGTTGTTTTTTTTTCAAATGGACCTCAACCTATATGTATATAATGGAGAAAAAACTAATTTAATGTTGAAAATTATCAATAATTAATATTTGTATTTCGAGTTTTCATTTTTCATCACTCTTTTTTTTTGTTAATTGTACACAAATTTACAAATGTCTATTGATGAAGTAAATGAATGCATTATCATTACGATTTTATTGGGAAATATTAGGAGACAATATACAGCTATGTAATTGACCGGATCCAATATCATAGCATATCATGTAATTCTGATTTATCAGATTTTGTAATCGCGAATTACTGTGGTATCTTCATCATTGCAAAACAACTAAGAGTTCATGAATACGTCACAAAATACATTTTGTAAGGTTTATGACACTCAAAGATCTGAAATGATATGATCTAAGATCTAAATTGTACACACAGAAATAATAACGATTTCTGATCATGTCCGTGCTCTGCCTTGTGCACCCTGTCCAGTTTTTGCTAGGAGTCCTTCTAGGCTACTGGCCGTTTGTATTTGTTGCTGGGTCGTGTTTAGGTTTATGATCATTGAGCGCCGCCTGTCCTTGTTGATTTTGTTTACAATAATTTATTATAAGTAAATTGGCATTGAATTTGGAGTAAAAAAATTAAAATGTTACTTCACCACATACGCTTAATATATTGATTTTATATCGAACGGAATAAAACGGTAAACTGACATAATCATAACAAACAAATGATATTGTAAATAATTTATTCATCCTCTCACTATAAAAGGGCTTCCGTGGTAGAATGGTAAAGGTGACCCTCAACATTTTACTTTCCATTTACCATAATGAGTACAAGTCACATTAGCTATCCAACAAGCTTTAGGAAGGCTGGTTGTTCCTCCCAGGTACCTTTGTCGTGCCTGGAATTATACAAGAAGGGTAATCTAAGGATTTAAAACCGTAGTTAACCTGAAATCCACCAAAACCAGGAGAAACATTATCACACCAGGTTTAAATTCTATCACAATTTCACTTAATAAAATGCTCTTTATACGTAAAGGGTAGGGTTGGTATTGATAACCCTGTATATGGTTTCCACGTAATAACAAATCCTGCCATGGGTCAGTATGTAACAATATAAGACTCATATCACGCTGGTTGCCTTTCGCATCCTCTTTCTATCAAAATAAACTTGCAAACTAATTTGAATCTTTGGTTTTGTTGGTCATTGCGAATATTGATCTGATTGGTGGTTTAAGGCCTAAACAGACGGTTTAGAAGTGAACCACTAATAAAAAGCTAGATGCACAAGCAAATCTCAAAGTATGTAGGCTACTATTTCTTTAATTCGTTAACTTTAATTATACTATATTTACAGGACAGGGCATGCTTTATTTTAAAATCTTGTTGTACAGACCTACGCAATGGCATGTAACAGACTGACAGATTGTCACCTGAAAAAGAATGTAATTAATGAAATTCCAGAACAAATAGGAATTACCAGTAAATGCAAAAAGCTGTGCATTAAATGGCACAGTTGTATAAGGATTATGTTCAAAACTTAGAATTGTTTCATATTTGATTAATGATTTGGCAAAATTCCTACTGATGCTTCATTATATTTCAATTGAGAAGAAGAAATAAATACCAAAATTTAGTACGTTCGCTTTTACTATGCACACGAACTGGCTAGAGTTTGATAATCGACAAAAGCAAGTGATCACATTTTGAGAGTCTTTTTCCTTTGGCCGGTACATTCAATCAGGGATGTCATCCATCTTATCAGTTGTGTTTAAGGTATTTTTAGTTATTTCCATTCGGCTACTTTCTAGTTACGTGGTTCAACAACTCCCCATTTGCATGCTGTTTACTAGTGTTTAATCACCCTTGAGATGTGTGACTTGCTTTCAAATTTGTATTTTGACAGCTTATCTGTGATATTCAGTCTTCATAAGACATATTTTGTATAATGGGACAATGCGCAGACTACATGTTTTGGCTTCCGCGTTGACCTTGTTCAGGGATAACTTGATTTATATCAGAAAAAACGTTGAAGTTATTTTGTGAATCTACAATGTTTAGAGCTTACACATTTAGCATGTTGCCTAAATGGCCATTAAAAACTGATATGAGTTATGTTCCTTGGTTGAAAATTAGTCCAGTTCCAGGGGTCACTTGTTTTATAGAAAATGGCTACGAATATAGTCTGCGATACTCCTACACTATTTTTTTTACAGATTTTAATATTTCATCTAAAAAAATAAGAGCACAAATCAAAGTAAGAAAAAGATCAATAAGGGAGTGCTGCATACAATGAATGTAGCATACATACCAACCTGCCCGACCCACCAGTAACACATAACCACCGAAAAGAGTCAAAGAACTATACCTATATCAGAAACACACTGACATTTAAATAAAGGAAAACCTATGAAACGCAAAAAAAAAAAACAACTTTACGTCATTTAAAAATTTATATACAGACCTTTTAAATAAAAATATGTTTTTAACTTCTAAAAATATTGCAAAGGTTAACATCTTCAGAGTTTTACCATAAAAATGTCTTGTCAAACGTTGAAATGCATTTTTCAACTTAAGTTAATATAATTAAGATAGGACTATTTTCTTTTTTAACATTTGGATAGACTATCGTAACAATTCTTGAACTAATTACATGCTAGGGAATAATTATTAAGTACCAAAAGAATGTCACGAAAATATAATTATTTGCATGACGATTTTGATTTTATTAAATTAAGTTGTGAACTTTATTATGCATTTGTAATGTATGAATGTATTTTACGTTACAGCATGTAACATAAGATATAATTGAATCTATACATGATTGGCTGTTATTCGTCTTTGAATTTTGACTGACAGCTAAAACTCTTATGCTCTGTATGTGTAGTAATAATCAAGTTAAAATAAATCAAGTTAATAATCAAGTTAAAATATGATACATTTGTGATCAGATAGTGTTCTGTTCAGACAACCTGGATTGTATTTTATTTAGAACTCCTTTTCATCGAGCGTATTGTCAGCCAAACACTAATCAAATACCTGAAGCCTGCAAAGAAGCAGAGTGATTTAAAGAGATACCTTATAGTTGAAATACCCTTGTAAGTAATTGAACGTTTGATAAAACAGGTAAGTCTGATGAACTAGAAACCTTCAGAGACTTTTAAATTAGTTAAATAAAGTATTATCACTAAGCTTTTTCAAGAATCGATCTAACAAGTCCTAAAATGTTTTGGTCATCTTGTTCAAAATATTGCGTATTATTGGGTGGGATCTGTAGGGTTCTGCATCTAAATAAGTGAATAGCAATCAATCAAAAACAAATCGCAATCAAATATCACAATATAAATTTACAAATTAAGTTATTGCTGTAAAATGTTCTTTTCATTTAAACGTTAAATGAGTAATAATTAATTTCTTACCTGCTCAAGATGCTGAACAATGGCAGCATGTCCATGAATCAAATGCTTAAGAGCCATTTTTGTATGTGGAAGCCAGCGTGTACCTCCAACTCGTGTTGGCAAAAGTACTTTAAGTCCAATACTCTCAAAAGATGACTTGAGGTTGGATCTGTTCAAAGGGCTGAGTCTGAAATGAATAGAACTGATGATCATTATGTTAATATATAATCAACATGTGCAAAATCAGTGCAGGACTGTCAAACAGCTGAAATTTCAGTATTATTTTATTTTGTCATGTATGTCAATGGATGTTAATAATTTTGTTAACATTCACAGTTTTGTTGTTAAGAATAATGTATATCTATTATATATTATATTGGCTGAAATAATTCCTTTTATTTGAATAATTAATGATTCTTTGCTAGTTACACATACTTGTAAAATAAGTAAAGGTTCAGAAGTAAAGCTTCACATTTTTGATGTGTAGTCCACTTAGTATTTACAGCCTTGACTGCATCTTTGTAGGCAAGCTCTAATCTGTAAAATTATAAAAGAAATGTAACAATTATAACATGCAAATATGAAAAAAGTCACTTGATGAAAACTGAAATGAAAGCAATATAAAAAAATGAAGGTAAATGAATTTTATTTTTCATTTCAAAAGAGCAATGAATGACAATTATTTCTTTTATTTTTGAATTTATATATATATAATTTTTCCATACAACTTTGCTGTTAAGTAATTAATTTAATGATTACCTATGTGCTGAGCAGTGAATGCCATATATAAATGGCCTGTTGGTATGTTCCCTAAGCTTAACAACCACCCCCGATTTCTTGCCAAGCATCACAGATGCACCATCTGTGCCAACTCCTATCACTTTTTCTTTCCAATCCTCCCCATAACGATCATTCAGGACATTAATAATGGCATTGCTGATATTCGTGCTATCAGCTTTGGCAACATTTCTGATGCCCATGAAATGTGTGTACACCTAAAATAATTAAAATTACAACTGGTTAATAGATATCTATAATTATATTATACGATTTTATTTAGATATATTACTGTTATAAAATACATTGAGAAGCATATCAAAATGTGACACACAAAAGTCATTCGGTTTTAAAAGGTCAAACATGTACCATAACTTCAGGTAATGATAGTTGATAAACTTGATTCCAATCAGTTTTACACAAATTTATTTATCATCAAATATAACAGAATATTAAAACTCTTACATTGCCACTGACTGATGAACGGACATACACAATTTCAGCCTCTTGTGAAGATGTGTCTGTAGACCCGTCACTGATTACTGATATGAATGGACTTGCTTTTATTTTTGCATCCTGTCTAGTTCGAATTGTGTCCGCAATTGAAGATATAAACATCTGACAGCTTTTGTCTGTTAGATAAGTACTGCCAATGTCCAGCCCTTTTGCAATGTCCAACTTGCATAACTGAACGTAATCTGTGTATGGTCGTCCACACTTAGCAACAAAGTGAGCGTTCATGAATAAATGCCTTAACTTTGCATGTGCTGCAGAATTCAACAATTTTAAAGTTCTATGGCCTTCTGAGCTAGGAGTGTTATCTGCCATTCCTACACAACGTAAGTGGCCCTCTGACTTATCATGAATACGGACACTTTGCAATCTAAAGTTATTACAGCCATTAACAAATGTGCCGGTTGTATCAAATTTTTGGCAAACCTTGCAAAACATCAACTTTTTATCGTTATCAAATGTCAACCATGGAAATTCTTTCGACCAGGACGGTTGAAAATTACGATCCCTTTTGGTTTTGTCATATTCACGCTGTGCCTCAAGCTGTTGGTCTCGTGTTTTGGCCTTTTTTTTGGCCGGCTCTTGAACATTTTCAATGAAACGCCACATATTTTCGCTTAAGTTTACACTCGTAGGTAGCCGACGCTTGCAATTCCAAGCGCTTAACGTTTACGATCATTAGCGACCCAACGGACATTTAATTACCAGAAAGATGAATTTCCGGTTTCGTTTTGAATTCGTACAATTTGTATCATAACAATTGTTATTTTATTATTATTTTAAATGAATTTAAATGTATCAGGTCACTAAAATTTCGAGTAGCCCGACGGGATACCCAACTTGGAAACTTAGGTAGTCCTTATGGAAAAAAGGTAGCCTCGGGCTAACGGACCATCGTTAGTGTCGAGCCCTGATTAATATGACAACGTCAATCCTTTTAAAATTGATTGAAAACTGTCGTTGCATTTTTAAATGGTTTAAAATTTAAAATAAAAAACTGTGAAAAAGATTAAGCTAAAGAAATGGAGAAACGCATCTTAGGAATTTTTAAGGAAGCTCAAATCCTACTTTTATTGACACACAAAACCTATGCGCAATGTTGTTTCCTTCAGAATATTGATACAAAGAATTATCATTTCGAAAACGGAAAAGAAAGCAATATTCTTCATTTATTATGAAATAAATATTTTGTAACTGTCAAGTTGAGATCACAGGTCCCTCACCACTGTAGGTTCGATCCTCACTCGGGTCGAAATCTTTCATGTGAGGTAGCCATCCAGCTGGCTTACGGAAGGTAGGTGGTTCTACCCAGGTGCCCGCTCGTGCCTCAAATAATGCCCGGAGGGGCACCTGGGGTCTTCCTCCACCAATAAAGCTGGGGAAAGGAAGTCGACGAAGAATCTCGGCGGGACGCTCTAGGATGACCTGACTTGAGTGTAGGGTCGCCCATATGGGCTTTCCGGCGGCGACCTTGAATAAACGCATACAAAAACAACAGTAAAAATATCATTCCGAGGAAAATACGGTTACCCTAGGGATGATATTTTTACTGTTACTCACAAACCTATGTGTTATTTATTTTATTAACCCAAACAAAAATACATGTACTATGATGATCTGAAAATGTCAACTAAATCTGTAACAAAAATAAGCCAAGAGTAACAATAACTTAACTGTCTTTACCTTTTAAGTTTTAAGTGTACTGTAGGCCTACTTAAGAAGTTTTCTTTTGCTTTATTCTTTAAGTAAGTGATGATATCTACTAGTCATAAACATACAATAAGCTGTGTTTTATTCAGAAAACAAAACACTAACACATTTATACGGTAATGATCTGTGAAATCTGATCCTTCTGTACCCAAAATATCGCATGGTTGTTGACAAAATAACGACGATATCCTATGTCTAACACCATAACTGTTACGTTTCAGTGATTAAAATTCTTAAATAATCTTAAGTTTTAATCGTTTGCATTTTCCAGTTTGACACATAATTATTCACATTGCAATTACTTCCGTTGAAAACGGATGTTTACTTTTTACCTATTAAACAGAACGATATTTTATACGCGAAAAGCACTCCAGTGTGCAAACAACTAAATTGTATATGTGTCTTCGTTACTCTAGTGATGTCCTATCGTGGTGAACGTCGAAAATAAGAATGAATCGAGAGAAAAATGTCGGCCAATTTTATTTCATGTTATTTAGGAAATAGACCACGTAACCAGATTTTAAACTGTTAAAAGTACTGTTACCTATGTAACAGTACAAAGTTCTTAGTCACGTGGTACAATTGCATAAACAAGAAGAATAACTCCCAGAGGCCTATGAGAAATTAACATTACGAAAAAAAGTGAGGGGTAATAACACATATTGTTCCCTCATACGTATCTTCTCATGTTCATGACAACTGTTCTCTATCATAAAATCTCTGATAAAGTCGTTAATGCAACGATGTGAATATTGTCCTTCCCAATAAAATATTCTGGCGTCACTTTATTATGTTTACAGTTCTCCATTTGTTCCTTAGAGAATTTTCATAAATGTTAAAGTTTTTTTTTTAAATAAAACATAAGTGAAAATAACCATATTAATATCACATTTGTGTTGATAATTTAAAAGCAAAAGACATAAGATTAAACATTAACTATTTTTTTACCACAGTCCCTGGTAATGTACAGTCATTTGTATGCTCTTATTCTGTGACACAATTTTATTAACACATAGAACAAAACAAATTAACCCCAGCGCTATATTTCGAGTAACAATGGTAATTCCATAAACTTACGTTAAACTAGAGTTCTCTAGGGACACTTTTTTCAATTTCATTTTCTCTTATTCTTTAAGTCGAGATAAATATTTATATTTTTCAGTGATATTTAACAAAACAGCAGCTTTCGTTTACTTAACATTTGCCTACTAGAACTGAAAATTCGTTGCATAGATACAGAAAAAAAACATAATCAATGTAATCTATTCAGTTCATATCTACTGATTACTTTGATTAACTCTAGCTAATCGACTGGTATAGATAATTAAATATTATATACTTTAATTTTTCCCGGATAGTTAAATTAAATAGAAGCACGTATCTATGCACGTGTATTGATTGCCTTTAGTAAGATGTAAACATGAACTGCAATAACGGGTTTTTCCTTATGGTTACATAAATGCCGAAGTTTTCAATCAAATATACTTGTTTTGTCATAACGGGGTTTCACGAATATTGGCTCAATCTGAACTATATATCCTAGTAAGAGCTCATTTTAGCCAGTAAGTGATTGTTGTCTGATCCATTACGATTATTTACGAGTTATTTGAGCCGAAATTATATTTTTGTCAATTATATAGCGGAAAAAGGACAAATTAGAACTGTTCATATTTCCTAAATCATGTAAGTGTTCACAGTATAGAACACTATACTATTTAGTGTATGTGCGTTGTTTTCAGTGCCAATAGTACAACAAGAAAAACGAGACCATACGAAATCAATTAACGACAAGGGTTGTAGTAAAATATGATTGAATTAATCTAAAGAATCTGATATAGAGAACTTTTCTGTACTCTAATTCTATTCACTTGCTTTAGCACATTTAATTATTTTTCAAATGTGTGGTGTTTTGTCCAAATTGGATGAACAGTATCACTTTTGTATTTTATCTCACATAATCATTATACTTATCATTTTGTAATGTCCTTGTTCCAAATATACTTTCAAGAGCTTTAACTACGAAGACTTATTGTTCATAATTTGTTTTTGACACTACTTTTATCAAAAAAACTATATGTCGATACGCTCCGTTAGACAATAGAAGAAATTGACATTGTGTACAAACAATGTGTATTAATACACGTTTCTCGAATATAGATTATAAACAACAATTTTGACAAGGTGAAATCTGATTATTTGTTTTCTATAAAAGAATAACAAGACATGACAAACATTGTATTAAGAAGCATTAAGGCCAAGTTGTATGACATAAATAGAGAGCACCACAGAGTTCATCTTATCAATTCAAACGTTGCAATAAAATATATTGTTTTTGTGTGTGTGTGTGTTTTAGCAGGTTTAAACTTTATATAGCAGATAATTGACGTTAGCGTATTTGATAACTATTTACTAGATTCAATGTTCTGTGTAGCATTAGTCTGCACCACACGATAAAACAACCCGTGTGACAAAAATATTTGGAAAGAGGGAAGATACCGTTACCTTATTTGCAGACTCGGTTTGATTGAGTCTGTTCATAAGGTAAAATGGATAAATGCAAATAAATTCTCGCTCCAAGCACCAGCTTAAGCGATATCTAAACTAATCTGGTACACTTTATGTGGAATCTGTTGTATCAAAAGGCATATAATAAAGCATTACAGCTCTCAACTAAAGTCACTGCCATAATATTTCACAGGAAAAATGTGTTTTCCTAGGCTTGTGCTTTACTGTTGACGCAAATATATCAATGTATGAGTAACCTTTATTGGTAATGTATATCTTAGTAAACAAAATATCATGCTCTAGAATAATACTGTTAACTTGTTGTAGTAAAGTACGTCGTATTTATTTTAAACATTCGTATAAAATTTGCCGGAATTCTCACGGGAATTATAGATATATGTTTAGTCCCTATTATACATTTGTTTAGATGTTTCTTAATTTCTGTGAACAGTTTGGCACAATCAATCACAAAAGTATAACGGAAACAATTAGTCGATCGAAGATGGTTTATTTAATAATTAATATCCATCTGTAGGTGTACATGATATCTTATGGGTCACATTTGTCTTTGAAGCATATTCCTCGTTATGGAATGTCGTCAGTGACAAATTTTATTCTTCTTTGCTCAAATAATATTATGTGGCTTTTGTAGTTGATTGTTTGCAAATCCCATAAAACAACAACTTCCTCTCTTTGATGATACCGTTCATATATTATATTTATACAATTTCTTTGCAAATAAAAACATGAACTTTAAATTTAATATTTAATACAGCGCATGACGATGTACCCGTAAAACTATAAGGTTGGACATTACAGCATTATAGCCTTATATAGCTATCATGTAATGAAATCGGTAAAATATCGCAGCCTAAACTTTATACAATAGTTGTTTCGTGCTTTGAAATGTTTTCACTTTATGTGTGTACTTACGTTTCAAGGGAGTGCCGGTTAGATGATATCGTTTTTTTTTTGCGTCTGTGTCTTTCATTTGCTGAAATGCGCCTTCAACGTTCGTTCGTTTGGCGGATAATGTACGTTTTTTTTTAGAGCGTGCGTTTCTCATGTAAACCTAAACTTTAGCCTTACTGTAGTTATAAAAACTTATGTTCTTCATTTAATTAATTTTACTTTAATTCTGTTTGATACCACTTGAGATATTTATGTTGACTTTCAAATTTTGCTTTTTCATAAGGGTTAGCAGCAATAATAACCTTTGACATAGGTACAAAGTTCCAACCACTGGTCTTTTTTTATGGGGGCAAAAACCTCGTTTCGCTTGGTACCATTTTTTGCTTATGTTCGATGAGCACCGCTGTACGGACACATTTTCGGATGCTTCTGAAATCAAACTTATCCAATGTTTGCCGTCTGCTCAGGATGATATCTTCAAACAATATTGTCTTGAATTATGCTGTGTTCGATGATAAATAAAGATTTCAATAGATTTAGAAGAACAATAGTATTACTTTAATGTAGATATAAATCAAGTTTTCCAATCCCTAAATTGTAATACATAAAGATTATATCTAGGATTGTTTTAAAACTTCTCAAGCTTTGAAAATATCTTAGACGACAGAATGCACTAAAAAACTATAAAAAGTATAAAATGTAACATTTGTTTTCCTGTAGGAAGAATATAAAGAAAGGACAGGATTCAGACTGTACGAAACAATGCCTTAATGTTCGTTTATCTACACAAAATCAGAAAACATTCTATATCAATATTAAGCGAATATTTTCCTAAAATACCGTAAATAAAACGTCCGGGATAACAAAACTATAATGTATGTCCAACGCCAACGGCCGTTCACTTGTATTTAAACAAGAACCAAGTTACTTTTGATTACAAGCCAGAAATAAATTGTAAGTAAATACCGGTGTCGTCCCGTATACTTCAATTGTTCAGAATAAGACTCATTTGTTTTTTTTTCTAAAGCCACTACTGACGGTCATATCATTTTAAGCATAATATTACTTTTTATCAAATCACCATTTCATAACATTTTTCTCAGATTGATCCGAAATTATAGGTATATGATCGGTTGTTGAAAAGTTATTTTATATATTCTGTGCTATTTAGTTTTTAATTTCATGTTTCTCATTTCTTTATATCAACTGTACGGACATTTACTATTTTGATGTCTATTTACGACTAAGATTAATACATTCTCATAACAATTAGGAGACAATCTTAAAGTTGTAATCATGTTATTGACCGGATCCCCTGGGAATCCTTAGATCCAATATCATAGCATATCATATAATTCTGAATTATCAGTTTTTGTAATCGCGAAATAATTTGGAATCTTCGTCATGATTGCAAAATAGGTAAGAGTTTACGATCATGTCACAAAAATAGATTTGTAAGGTTTATGACACTGCTTAGATGATGCATTGTGCAAATCGCTAAGCAATTTATCTATAGACAAAATATCAACAAGAAATGCATTAAATCAAAGGCAAAACAGTAACATTTCTAAATGCGTTATAATATGTTATTTACTTTTTGCACTCGAAATTCGGAAACGTTAATTGCACACATAAATAATTAGCATTTCTGATAAAGATTTATTGTTAGTATATATGTATTGTCTTTAGGGTAACATATTCTCCACATACGCTCGTATTTATATCATATAAACCGGAATATATAATTGGATAGTAACGTAAATATAACACAAATATATATGATATTTAAAGTAACGTATTTATTCTTTCGCGACAAAGGGCTTCTGTGCAAACGTGGAAATTGTGCCCTATTTTAAATTACTTGACCCTCAAAATAATGAATCCGAGTCACGTCGTTCATCAGCAAAAATATCCAGCAAGCGTCAGGAAGGCCGGTTGTTCTTCCCAGATGTCTGGCCGTGACTGAAATAACGCACGAAGGATTACTTGAGTGTTTACACCACCAGTTAAGTTGGAAAGTAGTCTGCTGTGTGGCAGCCGTAAAAAGTTGCCCCGTACTTCACTTCAGTGTTGTTATATTTTCTGGTCCTTCGTGATCATTGATGCCAACACTCTATAAAGTGTTGAGGATTGAGTACCGCTCAAGCCGGTGCTAGGGGGCGTGAGGGATGTTGCACTTATTCATTATCCCTCATGTACAGACTCAATCAAACCGAGTCTGCAATTCTTATGTTATTTTGTTGTGATTAATGCTTCCGAGGGATCACTTTGTTTCCAGAATTTTATAGCTTTCCCAGTGTCAGTTTGACTTGCAATTCAACTTTTTCACAACAACACTTAATCACTAAATAAAGTTACATTTATAATTATAGGGTAGGGTTAGTATTAATTACCCTGTTTAACCCTTTCGCTGCCAGAGGGTTATTGTTTTATTGTTCACCTATTTGCCAGAGGATTTTCTAAGAAATTACTATATTATTAATTAATATAGTTATTATTATTTGTTATCAGTATTATAATAATTATATATGTTTTCAAATCTGTTAGTATAATAATAATTATTGTCGATGGTATAATTTTCTTTATATTTATTATTATTCTTATTCTTATTATTATTAATTTATTATTATTACTATTATTATTATAGAAACGGCTTAAGCCGCCAATATGGCAAATACGCCGAAAATAACAGGGACGGCTTAAGCCGTCCCTATGGCAGTGAAAGGGTTAAGGTAAGTACATGTATCTAACTATATCGCTGGCTACCTCTTGTATCCACATATACTGTTTACCCTGTTGAATTGTTGGATATTAAGCTTAAAATATTTTGGTTGTTTAATTTAGGACAATTAAATTAGTTCACCACGTGAGTCAAAACATCAAATGGGAGTAATTTGTGTTCGGCAAGACTACAGCGATATTATGCCAATCCAAACAGTAAGTGCACAAGTAAAATTCAAAATAACTTTATATTTTGTCATAATAATTGTGTTCAATGTTATTGATCTGCGGACAATTCTTTTCGCATGTATCGGTAACGTGTGTTCTTTTTCAGAGTCAGGCAGTCATTTTCCAATCTAGATAGTTTTTATATTGTATCTTTAACATTTGTTTACTATTTAACTATCAGTTAATGGTCAATCACAATTATCTAAGTGAATCTTTTGAAATATATCACTAAATTAAATTCAAATCATCTTGACAACAAAAAAACCCCAGCATATTATCACGTTCGCATGCATAGATAATGTGTATATTTATTGTGTACATTTCAGTTTCTTATTTTAAATGTATCAGTTACATACATAAAATGCATATTAAGGGTTCGATTTTATAATTCCAGAAAATAATATTTTTGATTTGGCATTTTTGTCAAAGAAATAAAAGATTGCAAAATCCCATCTGCTTCCTTAATCTTGAAGCTTCATATTAAATCAAATTCGAGAATAAAAATGAACTCATTAAAATTATTTTGCAAACTGCGATATGGCGGAAATGTTATAATTATCTTCTATATTACAGTGTATATGTTATATCTACAAGTCTAAGTAACATCATTTTCAGACAAATAATTACATGTCTGGAATTCACGTAACTAATACACTTTTTCACAAAATCACTCTGATATTTCCGGATGTTAAGTACAATTTTAATCCTAAGCTCACGAAGATGTGTCTCATTTTCGAACATATGGCTGTCAAATATTACTAGTAACACAATTTACAATTACATATGTTTGTTTCCTTGAAGAACGTTATATTAGTAACAAACAAAGAGTCACTTACGATTTTTAACATATTTCCCTATTATTCCTCAGCATTTGATTTGACAAAATATAATAACGAAACAGTACATATTTAACCTAATGTTGTTGTTGTTGTTTTATACTTAATCAGTCAGTATATGTTCATGGCATCTCAAATCTTGGAATCAGCAATACGTACTTATTTTAACAAAAGAGAAATACGCAACAACAAACTTTTAAAAAAGGTTTTTGTACAAAGGAAACAATTAGTCGATAGAAGATGGTGTATGTATTAATAAATATCCATTTGTAGGTGTACATGTCATCTCATGGGTCACATTTTGTCTTTAGAGCATAATCCTCGTTATGGAATTGCGCCAGAGACAACTTTTATTCTTCTTTGCTCTAATAATATTAAGTGGCTTCAGTTGATTGTTTGTAAATCACATAAACCCAAAAAATCTTTCTTTAATGATACTGCTCATGTGTTATATTTATACAACTTGCACTTTCCAGTACCGTCCATGAACAGGCTCAATCAAACCGAGCCTGCAACATTTTCAATTTTGCCGTGTTGGGCATTCTTTAGGGATTCTGTATTTATCTATTTCATACACCATTTAAATGCAACTAAAGACATAAACTTTAAATTTAATATTTAATATGAAAGCGCATGAAGATGTACCCGTAAAACTATAAGGGTTGATACAGCATTATAGCCTTAAATAGCTATGATTTAATGAAATCGGTAAAATATCGAGGCCTAAAGTTGTTTAAAACATATTTATACAATACTTGTTTTGCGCTTTGAAATAAATTCACCTTACGTGCGTTCTTACGTTTCAAGGCAGTGCCGGTTTCATTTGCTGAAGTACGCCTTCAACTTTCGTTTGGCGTATAATGTGCGTGGGATTTTTCAGAGCGTGCATTTTCCGTGTAAACTAATACTTTCGCCTTATTGTAGTTCTTCTTATGATCTTCATTTATTTAACTTTACTTGAATACTGTTTGATCACACTGGGATATTTAAGTCGACTTTTAAAATTTGCTTTTTCATAGGCAGAATTAATAACATTTGACATACTAGGTACAAAGTTCCAACCACTGTTTTTGTTTGTTTTTCAATTTATAGGGACAAAAACCTCGTTTCGGTTGGTACCGTTCTCTGCTTAATTTCGATGAGCACCGCTGTACAGACACATATTTGGATGCTTCTGAAATTATACTTATCCAATGAGTGCTGTATAAATTATTGGTTCTGCTTACGATGATATCTTCAAACAATATTGTCTTGAATTATGCTGTTTTCGATGATAAATAAAGATTTCATCAGATTTCGAAGAACAATCGTATTACTTGAATGTAGATATAAATCAAGTTTTCCAATCCCTAAATTGTAATACATAAAGATTATATCTATGGTTGTTTTAAATCTTCTCAAGCTAGGACAGTATCTTAGGCGACAGAATGCACTAAAAACTATAAAAAGTATAAAATGAAAAATTTGTTTTCCTGTAGGAAGAATATTAAGAAGGATCAGTATTCAGACTGTATGAAACAATGCGTCAATGCCCGTTTATCTAGACAAAATGAAAAAGCTTCTATACCAAATATTAAGCGAAACTTATATTTTCCTAAAATAACGTTAACCTTCCGGAATAACAAACTATAATGTATGTCCAAGGCAAACGGCTGTTCACGTGTATTTAAACAAGAACCAAGTTACGTCTACTTACAAGGTAGAAATAGATTGTAAATAAATACAGTGTCGTCCCGTATACATGAATTGTTCAGAATAAGACTCATTTGATTTTTTTCTAAATTCACTACTGAATGTAATGCCAGTTTTATTTTAGAAATTTAAACTCCCCAGCAGTCATTATGATGCTGCTGACCGTTCCAAGGCGGCTCCCCTCTATGTGCCTCATATGTATGTCTATGTTGTTTCATACTGTTTTGGTGACACTTTTGCTTGTGTCCCTTGTTAATTTCTCGTCTACGGTAAGTATCTTCCCCATTACCCCTAGTTTTTATTTCTTTGATTCACTGGTTTATGTTGCTGGGTCATTTGGGGGTTGCGTTCATTGAACGCCGCCTTTCCTTGTTGATCACATTTAGTATGATATCATTTTTTATTAAATCAACATTTCATAACATTTTTCCAAGATGGAACAGAAATTATATGTTTACAATCGGTTGTTGAAAAGTTATTAAAATATTTGCTGTGCTATTTAGGTTTTAATTTCATTTTTTTTCTCTCTCTTTTATATCAACTGTACGAACATTTGCAATAATGATGTCTATTTAGTACGACGAATATGAATACATTCTCATTACAATTATGAGACAATCTAAAGCTGTAATCATGTAATTGACCGGATCCCCGGGGAATCCTTAGATCCAATACCATAGCATATCATATAATTCTGAATTAGCAGTTTTTGTAATCGCGAAATAATTTGGCATCTTCGTCATTGCAAAATATGTAAGAGTTCACGAACATGTCACAAAAATACATTTGTAAGGTTTATGACTATGCTTAGATGATGCATCGTGCAAATCGCTAAGCAATTTATCTATAGAGAAAATATCAACAAGAAATGCATTAAATCAAAGGCAATACAGTAACATTTCTAAATGCGTTAAAATATGTTATTTACTTTTTGCACTCGAAATTCGGAAACGTTAATTGCACACACAGAAATATAAAGATTTATTGTTAGTATATTAGCATTGTCTTTGGGGTAACATATTGAAATATCTCACCACATACGCTCGTATTGATATCATATAAACCGGAATATAATTGGATAGTAACGTAAATATAACACAAATAGATATGATATTTTAAGTAACGTATTTATTCTTTCACGTCAAAGAACTTCTGTGTCCATGTGGAAAGTGTGCCCCATCACTTGACCTTCACAATATTGAATCCGAGTCACGTCTTTCATCAGCAAAAGTATCCAGCAAGCCGGTTGTTCTTCCCAGATGTCTGACTGAGCCTGAAATTACGCACGAACGGTCACCTGAGGTCTTACACCACCAGTAAAGTTAGAAAGTAGTCTAACGGCTTTTCTTGTGCTAGTTTGACTTGAAATTCAACTGTTTCACAACATCACTAAATAAAAGTATTAATACTTATAGGGTAGGGTTAGTATTAATTACCTTGTATTAAGTTTTCGCAGAATGGCAATCCTGTATTTGGTTATCATCTAACCATGTATCACTCATATATTGCTGGCTTCCTTTCGTATCCACGTTTAGCAAGGAAATACTGTTTATCCTGTTGAGTTGTTGGATTTGTTGCTAGACATTGTGAACATTTATTTAGCTCAAAATATTTTAGTTGTTTAATTTAGGACAATTAAATTAGTTCACAACGTGAGTCAAAACATCAAATGGGAAAAATTTGTAGTCGGAAAGACTAAAGTGACATTATGCCCATCCAAACAGTAAATGCATAAGTAAAAATCAGAATAACCTTATGTTTTGTCATATAAATTGTGTTCAATGTTATATTCTAATATGCTAACAATGATCAGTAATTCGCGTGCTCTGTGGGAATTTCTTTTAGCATGTATCGGTAACGTATGTTGTTGCAGTCATTTTACAATTTTAAATAGCTTTTATATTGTATCTTTATCATTTGAATACTATTTTTCTATCAGTTAATGGTCAATCATCATTCTCACAGTGAATCTCTTGAAATATATCACTAAATTAAATTCAAATCAACTTGACAGCGAAAAAACCAGCATATTATCACGTTCGCATGCATAGATAATTTGTTTATTTATTGTGAACATTTCAGTTTCTTATTTTGAATGTATCAGTCACATACATAACATGCATATTAGGTGTTCGATTTTATATTTCCTGAAAATATAATATTTTTGAATTAGCATTTTTGTCAAAGAAATAAAAGATTGCAAATCCCATATGCTTCCTTTACTCTTTAAAATTATTTTGACAAATTGCGATATGGCGGAAATGTTATAGATATCCTCTCCATTACGTTATATAAGTTGTTTCTACATTTTAAATCACATCATTTTCAGACATATAATAACATGACAGGAATTTACGTAACTAATTCACTTTTTTCATGATCTCACTCTGATATTTCCGGAAAATAAAGTCCAATTTGAATCCTAAGCTCAGGAAAATAAGTCCCTGTTTCGCGCATATGACTGTTGTATAGTACCGGTAACACGTTCAAACAAAGATATATTTCCTTGGAGAATTGTCACTTACGATTTTTTTAAGTATTTCCTTATTATTCCTCAGTGTTTCATTTGACAAAATATCCCCAGGAAACAGTTCATATTTAACCTGATATTAGTTGTTGTTGTTATTTTATTCTGTTTCTCATGGCGTTAATTGCTCTAAAATAATGAAACCAACAATACGTAGTAAATAAAAAGAAAAACGCAACAAAAAAGTTTGTGTTTCTAAATCTCTTAAAGACTAACAGTTGTTGCCACGCTATTATAAAAAAGCTAATTACACTTCTTTATCCAACAAATGGACATTGCATTAAATGAAAAGAAGAAAATCATTTCTTAATTTGGGAGGACTTAGATGTAAATAAGACATTTAATGGATGCTCACACTAAACGTCATTCTTTGCTTCTAGTTCTTTGTTTTACATCAGTCTTTTTTATAGAAGTCTTACCTAAGACTAGTAACTAACGTTCACCTTTGTCTCATTTTAATGGTCTTTGCATTTTTACATTTGACTTCAAAATATTCCTTTAAGGAATGGCTAAAAGACACACTGGTGCACCGCCTAGAATGACGCCCTACGTTTTTGGTTTTGACCACGCTTTGCATGCGTACAGAAATTTATTCTTAGGCTAGCATGGTTCTTACTTGCAAAATATTTAAAATGAATTGAAAAAAGTAGCAGAAAGATTTTTTACACATTCACATAGAATAGATTTAATTTTTAGGATTAAGGTTTCAGATGACTAGATTGCAGCAAATGAATTTCATTTTTATCATTACTATTATTATTATTTTTAAAGTTATTTTTTGTATGTGTGAAGGGTCAAGTCGCACCAACATGATATGATATGGCAACTCTCCTACTGTTCTGGAGAAGGTTTCTTTTTGCGAATTAACACGACATAGTGTATGTTTTTTAAATATTTAATATTAAAATACATTGATAACTTTGCAGAGCAGTAATTCATATATAAACTTGTGCTATACTTATACATATGTTTGCAACTTAATCTACGAATCGTATGAATACACACTCCATGTTTTTCAATTCCTATTTGTTCCAAATTAGAAATGTGTATAGAATAAGTTCTTGATACTTAGGTATTGTAGTTAGTTGAAATTGTTTGCGTTACGTTTTCAATTTCGAATGACATAAAAATAATTTATGACATATTCAATTCAAGAGAAATACCGAATAAAAGTATTTGTTATCTTACCATCAGTTACTTAAATAGTAGTAACCGACATCATATGATGTATTGTCAATCAAATGTGGAAGATAATCTGACATACAGGAACAAGCCACTACGTTTCAAATGTAAAGATATATACTATGACATATCCGAGTTATTTCCCTTTGCATATTTGATAGTGTCGTTCTCGTATATTTAAGGCAACAACCAAATGATCGCTTAAAAGTGTGCTTGTGTCTGTAAATAGAAATAAGTTATTATGTATTACGTACCGTCTTTATTTTTATTTATTTATTTGTCTTTTTTGGTCATTCTGTCGTTCATACATGCACGGATGATATATGTATTGACATGAATTCTGTAATAAATAACAACAGTTGAAATTTCATCATAATTTTTAATATTTACATGGTATACATATTCAAATATTTGTCATATTGTTTAGCTACGTCTACATTCAAATAAAGAAAATTGGATGTATCGGATATAAACTAAATATTCATAACTACATACAAAACAATGATAACAGTTATTCTGAGTTACTAACTATGGAGTAAACCCTCCTGCATCACCTGTGACGTGTCCTATTTTTCGTAAAATATATAAACTACAGGTTGTTAAACAAACAAGCGGTGTCACCCGAATAACTACATGAAGCATCAGGCATTACAAATATGATAGCTTAAAACTTTAAATACAATAAAAGAAATGGTAGTCCTTTTTTGACCAGTTTGATACACGAACATTCATATATTTATATTTAAACACGATGTATTTTACCGTAATATAATGTCACCATTTAACTATGTCTATAATTATCCGTTTAATTTAAGTGTTGCAAACAACAACTTTACAGGCGGCTGAGAAGTGCAGCTCAGAAAATAACAAAACATGAATGCATTGAACTGGACATGACCTGGGTATAGATATCACATAAAATGCATGTTTTTTTTCTCAAACGATTCCAGATAAAAGGACATGTTAAAGAATGTTATGAAATCAAATATACATGTGTAATTCTAATAACAACGCCAAGAATAGATAATTGAAAGCATTATCGTTTACAACGTACATTTTATATAATTCGATATTAGAACAGAACAGAATAAATGTCATATACTGAAGGATGTAAAATGATTCTCAACGAATAATGCAGACAAATCGAGTTTCATGTTTGTTATACAAAATTATACAGCACAAAATTATATTTATTCAAACAGTAATAATTATATGTTTGTTTGTTTGTTTGTTTCATTTTACGCCTTTTTCCAACAGTATTTCAGTCATATAGGCGGGTAGTTTCCTAACCATCGTTCCTGGAGAGTTACACCAGTACTAGACTACCTTCCTCCGCGCTAAACTACCAAAGCATCTCCCGGGGATCGAACCCACGCCAGAGAGGTAACTGGATTAGAAGTCATCGACTCTAACCCCTCGACCACGGAGGCGGCTTATAATTATATAACATGTCGTATCTAAAGATTATTTCGGACAATCTGAAAAGAAAACTACTGTAGGATATCAATAGTAAAGTGTATCTTTCAGTATTTGTAATTTTTTTTGCTCTTCGAATTTTTTATTTTCATATTCATTGAAAGTAATGGTTTTTAAATGATACACAAATACTTAA